>NW_018228668.1:1692-6570 GCF_001263595.1 Phalaenopsis equestris
GAGAGCAAAGAGGGAGAGGGAGAGAGAGAGAGCGTCACGCAATTGTTAAGGTCAATTTCAACAGGCTGTGAAGACTTTGAGGGCATTAGATAATGGTCGCAAGATGTAACCAAAATTTATTTAGAATTTAATTCAAGGCCCATTTGGGGCAGCTTATTTGGTGGGTTTTAAAAACACACCCAGGCCCACTTTGTTGAGGCTGTTTTTTTCTAAAATCATCATTTTCATGTTGTTTCTCGCAAGGTCGGTTGCAGTTTTCTAGTTGCGATCTGACTTTTTAAAAAAATAAAAGTTTATAATAATCATTGCAGTATTTTTTTTTTTTTACAGCATGTTATTTTTCAACAACTAATTAATAAGCTGCAACTGCCCCAACCAGATCATAAGTATTCTCAAATAATTCGTGCGATCCTGTTTTATCATTGTTTTGGGTATTTACATATATACTCCTCAATTCTTATGTATTAACATATCTAATGCCTATATTTTGACTTTTATATTATTACCCTCCAAATCTTTTATTTGGTTGGCATCAAAATTACCGCTATTATAACTTTTAAAAAGTGAAATGCACTATTTCATTCATAGATAAGATCACATACATGTAAAAGTTAAAGTTTAGGAACTAGATATGTAAATACATAGGAATTAATTAAGTGATGTGTATGTGAATCATTCTTCGAGTTATTCTATACTAATTAATGAAATATATGAATAGTTCAATATCATTTGATAGAATTCAGGCTCGAGTCGGATAACTTTTTAGAAAGGGTTGTTGAATACAAGTCACCACAACTACAACGATCATCTAACTCATTCGCCCAACTCGGTGAGGGTCGATTTTGTATTATATATAAGGCCACTCAATAATTTAAAAAAATCATGTAACAAGGGACCGATAAATAAATATTGGAAAATAGACATTATTACTCTTCTTAGAGCGATACTATCTTCCCCTTCTTTTCTAGATCTCTCTTCCTCCTTCGTAACTCTTCCCTTGAGGTGTAAATCCACAAACATATCAAGTTTCAACCTCTTAAAAGATGGGGTGAGTGTGGATCATGTCAAAAATGTGAAAAAGAGATACACGAGGAACATAACCACTTGAAGAAGAGTTAATTGGTAATATGGACTATACCAGGGAGTTATGACTCAAAAAATCAATGAGCTAAAAGAGTTGATGAGAACAATGATAAGGTGGATGCTAACACAAGATTTATAAAATCAATGCAGCTATTCTCATGTTCCAATGTATCTACATATATACTTTGATTTGTTGTTAGTCAAATGTGAGAGTTTGTTATTATATTCAGTTTACTTTGAATATTATGTTATGAAAAATTTTTATAATTTTTGTTTTTTTTTTTTTTACTTAAGAAATAAGTTTTTTTAGTAATTGAATGGAAGGATGTTATATGCATTTTATTTTTTAACAGGGTAATATTTAGATGATGCAAAAATAATTTCTTTTAAATGTGAATTGTGAGACTCTTGGAATTGTTTAAATTAAACCAAAATTGAAACACATTGAATAAAAATATTTTAAAAATTTTCATATTAATCTTCAAATTAACTTCCATTCGAATTACATTTCCCTTTGATTCGTTCTTAGGTTAGATGTGAGTTACATTTAATCCTAATCTAATCACCTTTTTCACATCATTATTTGGATATAAGCACATGTGCTTTCTATATGAATATGTTCAGGTAAATCAATCTTTACATTTTCTCTATTCTGGTTCATTAATTGTATTGTACTCTATTTGTGTTCATTTTTCTCTCTTTTATTTTTGAAGGAATCGATAGTCGTATACATCCCTTCCCCGAATAAATCTCTCTTCCAGGTCATATGAATGACTCAAAGAAGAGAGAAACTGGAAAAGACGGACATACGACGAAAATGATTGACAAGAGAAAACGCAAAACATGGAGAGCTTACGTCCAGTAAACCTCGCAAGGATAGGTCAAACGTGTTCGCCCAAACAAGATTGAGTGGAGGCACCATGAATCAATATCTATGAAAGATTACCAACGTAGAGTACCTGTAACCAGAGAGTCGGGTGCAGGTGTCTGTTCGGGGATCAAGAGCACTCCTAAGGAGACGTATCTCACTTAGTTAATTACATCCTGGGGGATACCTAAGAATACTTTGAATAAAAGAGGTTTTGACTATGTTATCATGAATATGAGGTAATAGGTCATCAAATAAAGTTTATTCCGTGTGGGAATGTCCATATGCTTCAAAGCTCTCGCTAAGCCATCGGACAAAGAGCGAGTCTCTCACCTTCTGAATAGCTAATGACTCATCGACATACGTAGCCCACAGAATAACCTAAATCATCTTGATGGGGATATCCCAACACGTTAAAGCACGTTCGGTTCATAAAGGTAGGGGGGAAATCATCGTAACTCAATTGGGCAACAACTCATTGGTATCGGACCATCAAGATGATATCGATGAAGTTAAGGAGTGACATGGCTCCAAGGCGCTCAACAAAATGAAGGTAGAGTAATCCTAGAAGGTAGAGGTAGATGGGTCGGGGTACCACGGACCTGTCATACACAAACACTAAGACTCTAAGTCAACTCGGTCATGAAGATAATCAACCCAACACGTCCTGAGATACCTGGTCAGCAATCTGTGAATTGCATCATCTGCGGGGCCCTAAGGTCAAAGGAAGAAAACTCTATCTTGACTATAAGCAAGAGCTCCAAGAGATGATACTTATACCCGTAAAAGTGGCGAAGATGCCTCGGGAAAGAAAGAATGAGGAAGGAACAACTAAAGATGGAAAAGCTTTGACAAAAAAACTTACACCTTGTCTTGGTTGGGGAGCCTTCTTACACTCTATGCACGCTAAAAAAGCACCTATATAGAAAAGAGTATGCTTGGCCGGTAAGTTTAGAGAAGCACGGGGACTTCTACTCGGGGCATGGAAATATGAATGCAGTTATCTAGAGCAGTACTTAAGTATTGTGGAGATCCTATTATATGACTTGGGTGATAGCCATGCATGCAACCTATTTAAAATCCGGCCCGAAGACCAGGTAGAAAGTAAAATGCAAAATTTAAATTCCTGAATATTTTTTATTAGGATTTAGTAGAAAACATATGATTTTAAGGATTTTAAGGTTCTTAATGAGCCTAGATTATATTTTCATAGAATCTCAAACAAACCACATAAATAAACAAGGAAAATAAGCAGACATGTAGACATACAGATATGCAATGAAGCAGAAAAACAAGACAAATTAAAAAATAAGAAAGGCTAGTGTCGCTGGGTCGACAACATATCCTAAAAAGGAAAAAGGAGGTCGAACTCTGCAGATACATGTCCGGTCTTAATTTTATACTTCAATATAAAAATGCAAAATTAAGATACGAGGCACGAGCATCAGATTATGGTCTTCATCACGTGGTTCTCACGACAAACGCATCAGAACCCGTGCTCATATCTTCTTTCTGTTACAGGACTCTCCTAAACTCCAAAAGTACATGTGAAAAGAAAAGATCCATTTCTGCATAAAACAAGCGTTAGCGGGAAAGCCAACAAAGCATGCAACATATACTGAGTCATGCCTTGTAATTGAGAGAGCTAAATAACACCTGCAAGCAAATGGTTAAAAATCATTACTTGCTCTCACATAGCGATACATGTGTATGTGTGCATATAACTAGGCACAGCTCCCTGCAGAAGAATGCCCTAACACACTACTATGTATATGCAGCATGCAATCACACCAAAAAGCACAAAAATGGTGACACGTGGCTAGCGCAAGAACAAGAACATAATAGAAAAATATCCAGAGGCGTCGAAAAATGACTACCTAGCATCCTAAACCTAACACACTTTCTATCGAGAAAGTGTCCTAACCTAGTACCTAAGTGCATAAAGTAAAGTCTCTAACTTTCATATGATTTTGAAGGGGCCGTCACACCAACCACATCCTAAAAATCCAAGTGATCTAAAGCACGTCATGAGAGAGTGGGTGACATTTTAAAATAAGTGGCCTCATATATGGTTGAGCTTAAACAATTTTAAAAGTAGAAGCATAATACTAAGTAGTAAAAATGTATATTTTTTATACCTTTAAAATAGCATGCCTACAATGTGGGTTTGTGACACATATGACACACATTAAAACCCTTAGATCCTTAGCACAGTCATACTCATGTCAATCCCGATGACTTAACTCGCATTACTCCCTGAAGTCAACCTAGAGAGCAATGCTCGTTACGACATCACAATTGACATGGGGTCACTCTTCTAACAAGTAGGACAAGCCATCAAAGCAGATAGGAAAACACACAAACATGCAAACAGCTCACATTGTGATTGTTTGATCGATTTACAAAACAATCACAACGGGCGCCCAAAATGGCGAACACACACATCATGTAAATAAATGTAAGGATGCTACATGAAACATGATACACACAAAGGAGACATACCAACAAAAAATGCTTCATATGTGAGGAATTATGTGTACCGGGGACCCGGGGTTCCATGAAACAAGCAGATACCGACTGCAAGTGAGCTTGCGTCGAGTGAAAGGATACCTGTGTGAGGATCTACACTTTACCCGAGAGGCACTCACCGAGCACGCATGTAAAAATGTAAGAATATGAGGCAAACATATGCATAATGTGCACCAAGGTGATGAGAGTGAGTGTGTCTTGGAGGCAGTGACTCGAAAAGGTGGACGTGCCACAAAGGCAAGGGCGTGAAAGATTGGTGTGCCGTGAAAATTGTGACTCGAAATGGTGGGCATGTGGAGGGGGCAACGATTTGACGTATGGGTGTGTCATGGAGGTAGTGACCCGAAATGGTGGGCATTTTTTGCTGCAGCTGCCAGACAAATGGGTATGCCATGGAG
>NW_018228669.1:0-4529 GCF_001263595.1 Phalaenopsis equestris
AATAATATATTATATATATTTATATATAAATTTAAGTCGTAACTGCTCTTATGGTAATATGTTTATACGTCTTGTTTTACATATATTTGGTTCAGATTCGAATCCAGCACTCTACATCTATTTTTTCAATTTAATTTTAACGAACCAATTTCAAGCCGAACATGAACACGAATATTTAAATCGAGTCGAACACGAACACACTGTTCACGAGCCGTTTTCGAACTCGAGCCGATTTCGAACACGAACAATTTCGAACAAGTCGAACACAAGCCAAGTCTGAGCTCGCACAAGCTCAGCTCGTTTACAGCCCTATTAGCAGGAAAACCTTCCATTCCCTGCGCTGCCTAGCAGCAGGCATCCGAAACATTTTTGCCATGCAAACAGAAAGCAGCGATTTGTTCCCTTCCCGTGCAAACAAAAGGTGATGCTCCTTCCCACCTGAACAGAAGCTGCGACCCCTTCCCACGCAAACAAAAGGCACGCACTCCACATAGAATTTTCTCTCTGAAAGTCCCGCTTCAGTCCAGCGGCCTTTCGTCACCTGTGAATAAGCTGCGACCTTAGTGAAGATTTTCTCTCACCTCAGCTTCATCTCCCTGCAGGAGTTGTTAGCAACAGCATTGCTCTTCGAGTTGCCTTTCTAGTTCATCCTTCCCAGGCAAGCACTGCAGTCGTTCTTCATCTCGCACCACTGTCAGGAATTCTTTTCGATCCTAAGCGTGCATAGGGCTTATGGCAAATTATGGCATGAAGATATCTAGCTCTACACTAGAAGTTACTTCATAATTAGAGACCAGAAATGTCCAACTAGCCCAAAAACTCTTTACCTTCATCACAAACCATAAACTCAACAATCATAACTTCTTTCAACAGTCCCAATACGTGTTTATGTACATTTGTGGAAAAGGAAAAAATGAAAATCCTATGGAAGAGGGCATGGATCCTGAGCTCACTAATCTTAACCAAAGCTTATGAAAGAACTAGGATCATATGATCATGTCTTGATTGATCAATTTGATGACCACTTAAATTGGAGAAAAATTCTTACATTACAGGATAGGACGGGAGATTTGGAAAACAGTTCGTGAAATTTATTCAAATACAAAAAATAATGAATAATTATTTGAGATTGAAACCAAAACTGTATTAGCTTCAAAAAGAAAAGTTAAGTGTTACTCAATACTTTAACACACTATCCAGATACTGGTTACATTTATATATGTATGATACAAATATATAGAAGTGTCCTTCATATTCCATGATGTATAAAATAATTGTGGAGAAGAAGAGGATAATCAAGTTCCTATTGGGTCTAAATAAGAGCTTAGATGAAGTGAGAGAAAAAATCATGAGAATGAAGCCTCTTCCTACCACTAGCGAAGCTTTTGTTGAAATTTGAAGAAAAGAAACCTGGAAGAAGCTCATGATGGCAGAAAATGTGGAGTCATATAGAGGATTGAAAGTTCTGCATTGTACTCACACAACTCTTCTAATGAGTCAGACAAAGAAGAATCATCCTTGGTGTGAACATTGCAAGAAAACTGGTCACACCAATGGCAGGTGTTGAAAACTACATGGAAAAGCTACATATTGAAAATCAGGGCAATGGAGGAAGCATATAGCCTCTTTTGAAAGATCAACTGAACCTAGTCTCTCACTAAAGAACTGGGGGTGTTGAAGAAATATATTTCGGGCACAACCGAGGAGCCTACCAGCTTAATACATCAAAGTATAATTTCCTCCTATTTTGCTAACAATAAGAGATTTCAACTTTGGATAATAGATTTGGGTGCTTCTTATCACATGACTGGAGATATTCATGCTCTCACCAACTACCAAAAGTTCACCTACTCCAGATTTATTAGACTTGCTGATAGATCTCAATATAGGATTGTTAAAAAAGGAAAAGTGGAATTAAGATATTGGGCTCTCTTTTGTGATATATGTTCTTCAATTAGATTGCAACTTATTTTCAATCAACAAGATTACTCATGACTTGAACTGCATTACTAAACTCTTGTGAATTTCAAGTGGTGGATTTAGGAAAGAGATTGGCAGTGCTAAATTGCATTAAGGTCTATACCTACTCAAGAAAACTAATTCCCTTAACATAAGAGTGTCTCATTCGCTAACTTCTTCCAATGTTCCTGAGTCTGTTATTTCCTAGTTTGTTGAGAGTTAAGTTTTGTTATAGTATTATCGTTCATGTCATCCCAATTTTCATTATTTTGCAAAGTTATATCCTCATCATTTTCATAATTAAAAGTAAAACCTTCACAGCCCTTTTCTATTATCCACAGTGACATTTGGGGACCATCAAAATTGAAAATCAACAATGGAGTCAAATGGTTTGTTTTCTTTATTAATGATCACACTAGAAGTAATTGGATAATCCTCATTAAGAAAAAATATAAAACCACACAAATTTTCCAGTCATATAACATGATTTACACTCAATTTGAATGCAAAAGTCAAATTCACAAAATTGGAAATGTAAAGTAATACTTCAACCATACCCTTAGATCCTACCTTGCAAGGAACAATATCATCAAAGTGATTTCATGCGTTGAAACTCATCAACAAAATGGTATAGTTGGGAGGAAGAATGGACATTTTCTTTAAGTATCCAGATCTATAATACTATTTTATAATATCCCAAAAAAATTTTACGGAGTTTTCATGCTCATAGCAACCTACGTCATAAAAATTTCAGAGCCCCTTTCATTCAATCTTCCTCTAAAAATGTTTGGTTGTGTTTCTTTTGTTCACATTCATCAACCAAACAACACAAGACTCAGCCCATAATCCATCAAATGTATTTTGTTGAGGTATGCTTCTAACTAAAAGGGATGCAAGTGTTATTCTCTCATTATAAAAAATACTACAACTCAATGGATGTTACATTTTCTGAAAAGCAACCCTATTATCCCAAATCTGATATTCAAGGGGAGAGTCTAGGTGAATATCAGACTTGAGACTCCACCCTAGACACCCACATTAACCTAGAGTCATCATAACCTATTATGTTTCCCTACCATGGATATCCACACTGATCTAGAGCCATCACAATCTATTCTCCTTCCATCTAACCATCTTGTTTCCCAAGTTTGTCTTGTAGACAGCATCCAATTGGAGATTAAAAACGATGAACCTTGTGTGTTAGGAGAAAGAAATCACCCAAGCAGGATAAAGACAATATGCAACCACGGGATTATTCACAACTAAACCTGAATTCACTCATCTATGATGTTCCAAGGGAAGTGGAATCCAGCAAAGAAAACAAGGAAGTTGCACAAATTATCCTATCCAGCAGTATGTTGTCTATGGGAAGTTATTATCAACTTACAAAGCCTTTGTATCTAATTTGGACAATGTGTCGATACCCAAGTCGATTCATGGAGCACTCCAAAGTTCAGAATTGAAAATGGCAGTTGAAAAAGAGATCCAAACACTTGAGCTAAATGGCATGTGGATCCTTACAAAGCTTTCTCCAATTAAAAAACTAGTTGGATGCAAATGGGTGCTCAATGTTAAGTACAAAGAAGATGAGAGCATTGAGAGGTTCAAGACTAAGTTGGTGGTCAAAGGTCTATTATGGTATAAACTATCAAGAGCTATTTGCTCAAGTGGCCAAATTAAACACTAGAAGAGTTCTTCTCTCATTGGCAGTGAATAAAGAATGGGGGCTGCATCAACTTGATATCAAGAATGTGTTATTGAATGGAAAAATATAAAATATGTGTATAGAAAAAGTCCCCTAAGACTGAAAGATGACTTAAATAAACACCAGTTTTGTAAACTAAAAAAATTACTTTAAGGCCTCAAACAATTGCCAAGAGCTTGATTTAATAAGTTTGTTACAATTATGAAATCTAATGGGTACCTCCAATGCCAAATAGATCATACACAATTCATAAAGCCTGCATAGCAAGATAAAAAAGTGATACTCATTGTCTATGTTGATAATATGATCCTGACTGTTGATGATGACAGAGATTGGAAAGATTATAAAGATTCTTGCTACTAAATTTGAAATTAAGGATCTAAAAGCGATGATATACTTTCTGGGCATTGAAGTGGTCAAAACCAAGATGGGTATTGTGATATTCCAAAAGTACATCCTAGACTTATTAAGAAACAGAAATGCTAGGGTGCAAATCTGTTGAAACTCCTATGGATTTCAAAAACAAGATTACTGTGAAAGGAAGAAAATACATCAATAAAAAATGTAGATACCGGTGATTGGTGGGTAAACTTATCTATATATCGCATATTAAACCAATAACGCTTGCTCCATCGGCATAGCGAGTTAACACATGATTAGTCCAAATGAAGAACATTTGAAGATGATGAACAAAATATTAAGATTTTTTTAAGAGGACCCCTGACAAAGAATTATTATTTAAGAAATCAGACAAATAAAGATGTAGAGGTGTACATTGATGCAAGATGGGCAGGAGAACTCACGGACATAAGATCCACCTTTGGATATTGTTCCTATGTTTGGGGAAATCTTGTCACGTGGAGCA
>NW_018228670.1:0-561 GCF_001263595.1 Phalaenopsis equestris
TCTAAAGTGAGCGGGACGAGCATATCTGTATAAAACGTGCATGGGTTCGGAACCTATGTAGAAACTGTAATAAAAACAGAATGTTAGGAAAGGGCATGACTTTCCTGCATAAGACAAATATCAATCAAAATTTACTTCCATCAATCGATATATTGCAAAAGGTTAGCTAGGCGAGATATGCTAACAAGGGAATGCCTAGTCATGAAACAAAGCTCAGATCCTCTAAAAAGAGGGTATCATCCACTCTCATTTAGAGTGAGTGGGGAAAAACATATCTACCACACTCATTTATAATGGGTGAGACACGCTCGTTCAAACCCGCTCGAAGCGAGGAACTGTAGAAAAAAAAGATAAGAGAAGTACTTAGCTTCTCTTACACTGATTACTGGTTGCGCCAGGTATAAGCCGCCCGTAGGACTTCCACTTTGCCTGTATAGCAATTCAAAAATCAGTTTTAAGAGATGTTCAAGACCTCTCTTACGTGCAATAGCACACACAAAAGGGTGAATGTACAATATGTCGTACCACATGCCCACTAAGAAGACTAGTCAACCTCCAAAG
>NW_018228671.1:0-670 GCF_001263595.1 Phalaenopsis equestris
AGAATATCAATTGCTTGATTCAAATAATCCTTATGGTTCGATTGCAAAGTTACTTAGACAAGCCGCAGTAGAGAAAGCCACAAAAATTTATAATTCCAAAGCAGATGATGATCAAAAAATTAAACCAACAAAAGTTGTTGAGTCATCTTATACCAAGACAGAGCGAGCTTTAATTTTAGAACTTGGTCGGATTGGTAATAATGTGAATCAGATTGCTAAAGCAGTGAATACGGATATTGCAGGTACTGGTGCTTTTGACAAAGTTAAGTTACTACATTTACTAATTTCAATTGATCAACAGCTTCGGGAGTTACGTCCAGATGATCGTTGATTTCTTTCGACATGGTTCAGGTTTATCAAAAGGCTGTCTTGGGTGAAGATCGGGAGCGTGAGAACGCACTTGTATTAAGTGGTGATATTCAACTAACAGCACAATTAATTGATAGCAGTCCTTTTGCAAAAAAATATACGAGTGGTTGTTTATCCTTTTACGAGCATGATTTAAATGACCAGGATAAACAGCAAATCATGCAAAATTTTGAGCAGTGCCTTTTCCCAGGGCTAGAGAAAGATCAGTATCAAATTTTATGGGTACAGCATCAAGATAAAGTTAATCAGGATACTGGACAGACAAGGCTTGAGCTTAATTTTGTGATTCCTAACGTTGAAC
>NW_018228671.1:746-1144 GCF_001263595.1 Phalaenopsis equestris
AATACAGAACATTCATTGTATGCCCCTGATGATCCTGAACATCGACAATTATTTTTAAATAAAAAGAACCTACCGAAAGACGTTAAAGATTTTAAAGAGCAGTTACATCAACGTGTTTATCGAGCAATTACCAATGGAGAAGTTGCCGATCGGCAAGAATTGGTGCAATGGCTTTAATCGAATCAAACCATGTCACTCGACAAACTCCAAAATCCATATCTATAGAAAATCCATACGAGGATGCAAAGCGTCCTATCCGCTTAAATGGTGAGATTTATGAGCAAGGCTTTAGAGCTACTGGCGAATATCGACAAGAAGTACAACAGCGAATTGCAGAGTACCGAGGAACAACTTCTAAGCGGTATCGAGCAAACGTCACAGATTATCAAAGACAGCTT
>NW_018228672.1:0-353 GCF_001263595.1 Phalaenopsis equestris
CAATTTTTCCTTTAAAGATTCAAAAACTTTAAGGCGACCTTGATTAAAGTCAAATTTTGTATCATTTTTCAGAGTTGGCATAAAGGTTTAGTAATTTTTGAAAAATTTTTAATATATCTCCTATAAAATCCAGCATGTCCTAAAAAGCTCCAAACTCCTCTTACTATAGTTGGTGGAGGTAGGTTAACATGTATTTTTGCAGGATCTACTTCCATTCCATTTTCTGAAATTTTATGTCCAAGCACAATTCCTCTTGTAACCATGAATTGGCATTTTTCCCAGTTCAATATAAGATTAGTCTTTTCACAACATTCCAAGACTTTCTCTAAATGATTTAAACATGTTTTGAATGA
>NW_018228673.1:0-1377 GCF_001263595.1 Phalaenopsis equestris
ACCTAAACTTTAATATTTACATTCATAACACTCAAGTCTTTAGTTAGTGCTAGGGCGTCCCTTGGAAGAGATACGCTGTATAGCCTGAATACAGTGAAAAGTGTGCAAGGGCCGCTACACCGGCGCCCGGGTGTAGTATCAAATAAGCAAGAGTTCCCACATTATGGACGAATGCGGGTAAAGAAATTAGTCCATGAAACTAATGAAACTAATGAAATTAAGATTAGGATAGAATCTTGGAATATAGGTACTTTCAATGGTAAATTAATGGAATTAGCTGATATTATGATTCATAGAAAAATTAATATCTTATGCATTCAAGAAATTAAATGGGTTGAAGAATGATAATTTAGGTTTTAAACTTTGGTATTCTGGTAAGAGTTGCACTAGAATGATATAGGTGTAATTATAGATAAGAGTTTGAAAGATAATGTTGTAAAAATTAATAGAGTTGGAGATATAATTATAGCCCTTAAGATTATCATCGATACTAAGATTTTTAATATTATAAGTGCTTATGCTCCTCATGTAGGTTTAGATACAGGGTATAAAGATAAATTTTGGAATGACTTAGAAGACTTAATACAAATGATAGCTCTTGAAGAAAGAATTTTTTATTGGAGGAGATTTAAATGGGCATGTCGGTAGAGTGGTAGAAGACTTCAGAAATATTCATGGTGACTACCAATTTGGAGTAAGAAGAAAGTAGAGCTATTTTAGATTTTTTTTTAGCATATGATTTTGTTATTATTAATACTTTATTCAAGAAAATAGATGAACATCTTATTACTTATAAGAGTGGATCTAATAAAACAAAAATTGATTATTTTCTTATAAGAAGAAGAAATCGTCGAGATTGTAAAGATTGTAAGGTTATTCCAAGTGAGAATTTAAGTACCTAATATCGTTTATGAGTTCTAAATTTTAAGATGAAGAGTTGTTAAATAAAGAATACTAGGACTCATCATCGTAGAATTAGATGGAGAAACTTAAAAGACACAAATAAAATTATTTTTATGTGCAAGCATGCAGACATGATGCCAAAAGCAAAATGTTCGTGATGAAGCAAATGTTGTATGGGATAAAACAACAAATACTATTAAACAAGTAGCAAAAGATACGCTTGGAGAACCTAAAGAAAAAAATTTTATTAATAAAAATAGTTGGTGGTGGAATAATAATGTGCAAGAAAAGATAAAATATAAGAAGTTATGTTATAAAAATTGGTTTAAATGTAAAAGCTTAGAGAACTGAGAAAAATATCAAACGACCCGTAGGGAGTCTAAAAGAACAATCTGTGACGTTAAAAAATTTTCTTTTAATGAGCAACGGCCTGGCTGTTTTAAATATGAAAATCAAAAAGTGTTTTTCTTAGAA
>NW_018228674.1:0-800 GCF_001263595.1 Phalaenopsis equestris
TGTAGTCAATTAATTTTTTTAAAAATACTACCCATAATATATATATATATATATAATTTTTTCGTCTTGTTTGTGTTCGACTTGTTAACTTAGTGAACGAGCCAAACACGAGCTTCTTAACGAGCCAAACAAGAGCTGTTTGCGACCAAAGAGCCGTTTTGACAACCCTAGCTGTGACAAGATCTGTTTAATAAGCATGGCGTAAGGTGTAACTTATCCAATGTGACGACCTAACCAAGTAGTTGAGAGATGAGATGTGTAAGACTTCAGTCGGGTGATAATACAAAATAAAAACCAACCAAAGGTATTCTTAAGAAAGTTGATCCATCAATTATTACAAGCATTTATCACAAGAAAAATAAAAAAATATGATAAGAGGAAACTCACAAGAAAAAAATGTGAAAGTTGATAGAATGTTTTGTTTTATTTCTTGATTAAGAACTTACAAAGAATTTTATATAATTCTTTTTACAAGTATTCAAAAAGAAAAAGAAATAAATTTCTATAAGTATTGGTGAAGACGAATATGACTCAAATATTTGCAGACTCTTCATCATCTTCATCGTTTACCTCCTCTTCCTCATCCTTCGATACTAAGAGTAATGTAGCAACTTTATACCAATTGTCCCAGTCGGGGGAGACTAGCTTTGCCTTTATCATCTGAACAATAACTAAAAACATTCCAACTCTAAGCTGTGCAACGAGGGCCTCCACCTGTTGATAGTCGGAAGACAGCTTAACAAAGAAATCATCAACATCTTCATGGTCGCCATCTTTTATCTCAAGGGTTGTTCCCTCCC
>NW_018228675.1:0-701 GCF_001263595.1 Phalaenopsis equestris
TACTAACAAATTTTCATTAGCCAGTACAAATCTCGGTGCAATTTTTTAAACAAAAAATATTCAAACTTCGATTAAGAGTCATCCAAAGCTCCGATTTCAGCAAACTTATAGTCAAACTTATCGGCTCGATGAGAATGACCTAATGATATGAAAGTCAGTCTAATCTGAGTCAAATCAAATCCAGATCAAATTATTAAACCACTCTTGGAGGATTTTCGGAGGCATTTGATAGGTCAAAAGAATGTCGAATCTAGCGAGTTCATAGGTGAATCGAGCATCTCAACAAGATGAATCCAACGAGCACAAAATTGGTCAATTCTGACATTGTTAAGGCACTCAAATGTCCATCAAACGTCATCTGATCAAGGGAAGTTCTCCGGACCGTCCGTTCAAAATGGTTCATATTCCTGCATTAATTACACTCTAAACACTATAAGTAGAATCTCACCCCTCACATGAAAGGGGGAGTCTTGAGGCTTTGAGAAAGAGCTCATATTCTTGATTCCTGTAGCAGCTTCATGCAGTTCAAGAAACTATAGTTTATCTCATAATGCATCATGAGCAAAACAAATCTGCACTAATCTTGACACCATTTCTATTTATTTAAAATGTTTATGCCTCACAAGTCTTCACTAGGTTATTTCCTAGCTGAATTTTAGGGAACTTAGGTTTTTTAAATACAATAATCTGAGTAACATACA
>NW_018228676.1:0-717 GCF_001263595.1 Phalaenopsis equestris
ATTAGGAGTTTTTTAGGACATGTTGGATTCAACAGGCAATATATTAAGGACTTTTCTATGATTACTAAGCCATTATGCCATTTACTGGAGAAAGGTGCAATTTTCAATTTAGATGAGGAATGCCTAAAAGCTTTTAAATTATGAAAAGAAAAATTAATCACTGCACCAATTATAGTTTCACCAAATTGGGAAAAATCATTTGAACTTATGTGTGAAGCAAGTGATTATGCTATTAGAGTTGTTTTAGGACAAAGATATGATAAAATTTTCAAAGTTATTTGCTATGCTAGTAAAACTCTAAATGAAACTGAAATTAATTATACAAGAATTGAAAAAGAGTTATTAGTAATAGTATATGCCTTTGATAAATTTAGATTATATTTGATTGGAATTCATTGTATAGTGCATATAGATCATTTTGCTATTAAGTACTTAATGGAAAAGAAGGATACTAAACTGAGACTTATAAGATGGATTCTTCTTTTACAAGAATTTAATTTTGAAATAATAGATCGGAAGGGAAATGAAAATCAAATTGTTGATCATTTGTCCAGGCTTCAATTAGAAAATCCACTCTTTTTTGAAAAAGAAATTAATGAACATATTTCAGATGAAAAATTGTTCACTGAAAATGAGTGGCGTGTTTTGTGGTATGCCGACATTGTGAACATATTGTTAGTGTTCTTAAACCCTATGAAATGACATACCAACATTGAG
>NW_018228677.1:0-799 GCF_001263595.1 Phalaenopsis equestris
AGTGTTCCCGAAGGGCTTAACAACTTTGGGGAGAATATGGATACATTTGCCTCATTTAATTGGTCTGCTGCGATTTGTGATTTTCTTATAGAACAAATAAATTCAGTTGCCATCAAATTATTGAGGAACAAGCCGATTGGATACATAAATGGATTTCTTTATTTGCTTACGGTCAGTATATCGTAGATCTTAAACATGGTTAATGATTACTAATAATCTTTTATGCTCAATATTATCTATCTTTTATGCAGCTCTAGTTTTTTGAGCATACTTCTGTAGTAACGCCTGCCAATGTTGATGCTAGACCGAGGGTGCTGAGAGGATGCTGAGATGGCCAACAACTGTTAGCTTGAACTCGCAAATAGATGTGGCCTTTAAGAGGCTGATCAGTGAACAGACAAGTCATCTACGCTGTTGTTCAATAACTTATTTTAAGAATAGTATTTAAGGTTTCTGTTACCTGAAATGTATTGCAGGTCAATGATAAATTCTTGAACATACAAGAGGAGGAACAAAATTTTCTTGCCAATTCAGATGAGGGTCTTCCTGATGTTTCTGAAAGTCGTCAGCCTGGGATTAGAGCAGAATCTCCTGTAGCATTTGACATGGGGCCCGTCGTTGAACCGTCGTTGAAGGGGAAGCCAATTTTCAATGTAATGAACAAGAACCTGGAATCTCTGATTGATCTTGTAAAAGGACAGGAGAAATGGTTCAGGGAGTTTCGAGGGACCTTAAATACGATTACAGTTAGAGTTTCGGGTCTCCAAGACCAGATGCTGAAATTACATAATAAACTGGA
>NW_018228678.1:0-577 GCF_001263595.1 Phalaenopsis equestris
ATATTGGTTTATTGTAGAATATTATGATGTATTAACAATTAGAAGTTTTATTCGATGAAGCAGATATTTTTGCGTATAAACACATGCTATTTACAAATTAACCCTCCTATTTACAAAATACATGCTTTGGGAATTTGATAAAAAAAATGTAAAATGTGTTTTATGTTCCACTATAAATTCTGTTATTTGAGTAGAAACTTATGATTAAAATTGAGTCATGAATTATGATACTCTAAGACATTAAGAATATGGGTGTAAACGAGCCGAACACGACAAAGCCATGCTTAGCTCGTGTTCGGATCGTTTATATTTCGGGCTCAAAAAGTGTGTTCGTGTTCGGCTCGTATGTTTAACGAGTCAAACACGAGCTGTTCACGAACAAAGAGTCATTTTAACAAACCTAATCATGTAGCCATATAACAACAAGGGTTTGAACAAGATTTAAAAATTATTTTTATATTAAAACATCATTTGAATCAAATTTAAGAATTTTTATTCTATTTTCTTAATCAATATTTTAATTGATTATAAATCTTTGTAGCCTTGTAGTCAATTAGATTTTTTTTAAATACTACTT
>NW_018228678.1:3927-12684 GCF_001263595.1 Phalaenopsis equestris
TTGTGCTGTAACTTGGCTTAGAATCTTTTTGTGGTTATGCTGGATCATATTGATATATTCTGTTTCAGGGGAAATTACATCCATATCACAGAATTTTCATTGATTTACAAATCTAACATCTAAAATTTCTAAAGAATAAAGGCATTCAAACTCTTTCCACTAGACAATTATAGTGAGAACAATTAAGACAATGCAAATCCAAATACTCCAGTGACAAGTTTAAATTAAAACAAAAAGTTCAGGATCACTGGATGATAAAGGGCCCACCAACGTGCAAACCATGGAGAATTTTTACTTGTCTTTGTTAGCTATATATATCATTTTTTTGGATTAAATTCCTCTCAATTTACTGTTATTTAGTATTATAAAGGCCTTTCAACACTAGGGGGTTGGGGTCTGCAACTCTTAATGTGGTGAGATGGAAAACCCCCATTCTACTTATCCTGGATATTCCCCATTCTATCTATCTTGGTTTAGTACTACTCTGATGTGTGAGCATCACTGCAACTTTACTAGCTTGGTTTTTGGGTTGCTGAATTACTAATCAGATTCAACTTTCTTGGACACTTCATTGCTTGTAGTTGTGTTTATGTGTTCAATCTTACATTCCTCGTTTGTTTGTTTGGGCTACACGCCTTTGTTAATTGTAGCAGATGGTTTGTGCTTATTTCTGAATGGGTCATTTTTAATGCTTCTTTTGATTCTAGGGTTTGGGGTCTACATCTTCCTACGTGACGAAATGTCAACCCCCTCTTATATGTATCATGGTTGAGGTTATTAGCATGGTTTTGTTTGGATGCTAAATTACCTATCATATTTCATCCTATAAGCTATTTGGGGTTCAACTATCTAGATTGTATTGTCTGTTTTTTGGAATGTTACTTCTATGGTCATCAGTCTTTGTTCCCATACCATTTGGTTGGTTGGTTGCACATCTGTGGATGTCGTTTGGTTGGCTCATTTAATTTTCGATTTTTGCTATTTGCATGAGGTGCTTTCTCCGTCATATATTTCGCTATTGTGGATACAATTCTTTACCTTCCTTTGTTGTGTTTGGAGCTTGGTGATGATTGGATTATATGTAAAAATTCAATGTTAAGAGCTCTCTCAGCAGATTAGAACCAAGTTCCCAACTACCTCCTTTAGTCATTGAGTGGGATGGACAGGTATGGCTTCAACAATGTTTGGCCTAAAGAACTGAGAAGGGTGATCAAGGGTTGAAGGATGATCGATGGATGGATAGTTCAATGTATTGCTCCATTTATAATCACTGAACTTTTTGTTTTAATTTCATTAACTACCACAATCACCCATTTAGGTTGCATATGTGTTCTCTGCTAAAAATAATCAGAAGTCTATAATTGTCTAAAATTCTGAAGCTATCTGAGTTAAACGTGAGTAAATAGAGGGAGTTAAGCATGACATGCAGACATACCACTCAGTCCCATCCATATACATTTATAGCACCTAAAATTCATTTTTAGCATACATACCACCTTAACTAAACATGATAAGGTTTGTTTAACTTTAAAAGGTAATATGGTGGTATTTTTATGTGATATGAAAGGTTTTAGTAGGTTAAAAGTAAAAAAAAAAAGGTTTAGGTGTTAGATATGCAGACACATTCAATTTAATTTTATTGATTTAATTTATTAATAATTAATGATTTTTTCATATATTTTCAAATAAATCATAATTATATTAAATTATATAATTATTTAATGAGTAATTAGTTATTTTACAAACATATTTTTAAATTTTAAATTATTTGATAAACAAAAAAGTTTTGTGAATTAAAAAAAAACAAATTAATTTTTAATTAATGTTAATTTATTGCTGCATAAAATTATTTGTTTAATATAAAAAATTATTTTATTTTCTGTTATATACATAAATACTACATAGGAACAAAATGATCATTTTCCGGAAACAACTGTCCCACAGGTGTTTTCACACAGCTGCAACAAAAAGGCAGTTTGTTTCCCCGCAGCAGCTTCCTGGGGCAACGCGACTGTAGCTCAAAAGCTGAGAAGCTGTAGCTGCCCCAAAAAAAGCCTTAATCATTCCAATTTTCACTTAATTTTGGTTTATATTTTTTTAATGATTTAATGATTTTTTTAATCTCTAAATTAATTATAGGTTAACTTGTCTTAGTTTTATTTTAATTTTATTTTCCTTATTTTATTAAGTTCTTAGGATTTTTTTTTGTATTATTTAGGATTTTTATGTAATTAAATATGAATTTTTAAAGTTCCAATATTTTTTTATTTAATTAATTAGAAAATCCTAGATTTATCTTGTTAACGTGCTCACTGACTCAACCACTAAGTTAACTTCAACATATGATAAACTCCACGCATCGATCCGTGGTTGACTTCCCTTTTCATGTTGGCATATGATCTTGTGCCTTGATCCATCTCATGGTTTCTTATTAGATCTAATCTACGCCGTCCATTTGAAATACATAGAAACATATGACATTCGTTCATCAACCCCAAAGGGACAGTGAATGAGAAGCCATCCATGATCAAATGGTTGGTACGAGCGATCATGTGCACAAAGCTAAGATGCAACTAAGATGCAATGCATATAAAAGGACCTCTAGGCTCTAAAGTTCACATTAAATAGCTAAAATTTTTATGCCATAATGGTTCTCTTAATAAAGGACTACGACTGAGCATCAAGATGAAGTTTTGAGCTTATTCCTTGACCCAAGAGGTTTGGTTTCAATTTGGTGCTTGAATCATTGTTGATGGGATCCAACACACCTCCTCTGAATTCTAATTGAAGTGATGTTGAGTTATTGTATGAACTTGGCCAGAAGTGTCCACGCGTTGGTCTATAGACGGGTTAAAGGGCTTGAGGTAGAGGCAAAATGATGGAGAAATTTGTTTTAGGGCTTGGGGAAGCATATAAAAGAGTCAATCTAAAATTTTGGTGATTTTGAGTTAAAAATGATTTTGGTTTATTGAGGCTTGGAAAATTCGATGTAGTAAGAGGTGCGTTAGGGCTTAAAAATGATGGGGAATTAATGAGGGAGATTGGCTAAGAAATTTGAAGGGTTTTTTGGCAAAGTTTGGCTACGGATCGTGTAGTATGGCTTAAATGAGGAGCTCTTGAGTTTGGACTTTTAATAGCCATGTGAAGAGATGGGGGAGCTTGTTCTTCCTTTAGGAGCTTAGTTTGGTCCTTGGGAAGGAACCATAAGGTTGGGGTGGGCTGGTTTTGAGTTTGGTTCATTTTTCTTTAGGTTTGTAAGTGGGTCATGAAGGAATTTTTCTTAGAATTGGGTCACCCCATTGGGATTTAGGTTTCTGAGGTTGACTTTGGGTGGTTTTGAATTACATGGGATGATCTTATTTTGTCATGATCAAAGATGGTTATGAGCATGGGTTTAAGTTTCAGTCACTTCAATAGCTTGGAATTTTTTTATTTAACTTGGCATGAGTTTTTTTGGTGCCTTAGGTTTGGCTTGGTTTTGGATTGACTTGATTTGTCATGAGGTGGATTGGCATAGGTTTGGCTTACCTTGAAAATTGGGTGGCATCTCTTGAGGTGGGTTTGGCTTGGTAGCTTGGCTCATGGGGGTGGACTTGGTGGAATTGGGTTTGACTTGGTTGAGACTTAAATGTAATGGATTTGGCTTGTATGAGGTGGATTTAAATTTTTGTGATTTTGGTCTGATTTGTTTTTTTTTTTTTTTGATAGTTTTATTTTCATGTTTTTAATGGATTTTCAATTTTGATTTGATTTAATTTTGATTGTTTTCACTTTGGTGAATTTGTTTAATTTTAATTTTGGTTAATATTTGGAGTTCATAATTTTAATAGATTTGTTCATATTAACTTTAAATTGAATGTGATTTTTGGTGGACTTGATGATTCCATTTAAATTTGGTTTTGCTTTGACTTTAGTTTTCATTTGACTTTAGTTTTACTTGGTGGTTTTAATTTTGTGATTTTAATTTGGTTGAATGTAGACTTTGACATTGTTATTTTAAGTTGTTGTTCAATTTGAGAATTTTAGTGATGTGTGATTTTAGTTTAAATTTTGAGTTAGGTCTATTTGATCTTCAATTTTGATGGTTGGGTGGATTTTAATTTTATTATCTTTATTATTTTCACTTTGTTATCTTTGAAATTATTGGTTTGAACTTTAGAAACAATTTTAAGTGACTTTATTTTAATTTTGATTTTACTTTTAAGTTTTAATAGGTTTTGATTTTAATTTATATTTGATTTGATAATTCTATATTTATATTTTGAACATTTCAATTTTGTGATTTTGCTTTGATGAATTTAACTTTTATAATTTTGGTAAATTTAATTTTTTTTTATTTTAATTTCCACTTTGGTGAATTTATTTTAATTTTCTTTTCATTATTTGTGGTGTTAATAAGTTTTGATTCTAATTTTAATTTTGGGTCAATTTTCATATAAAATGGACTTCCTTGGTTTTAGTAATGTTTTGATTTGGTTATTTTATTATATCTTCTCTATTATTAAAGGATGAACTTTATCTCAGCTCAAAATGAGACTTATACCCAATGAGTTCTTGATGAACTAAGAAAAGGTTATCTAAGGAGTTAGGAGATGGAGGTGCAAAGTACCGAATTAGAGAGACAATAATATATGACATGAGTTTTAGGCTCATAGGGTAGCTTAAGACATTTTCGGGTCTCTATATGAACTCAACTTAAGCTTCAATAACTTAAGTTTAATCATCTCAACCAAGGGTTAGATATTTGTAGCCAACTATATAAAATTATAAGGATTTACGAGATGTTTTAAAGTCCTAACTTGGTGTTGGTTCCTCCACTAGCCTTTTAAGAGAGTCATGAATGAAACTCTAAGGCTAGATCCTAGGCTTTAGAGAGAGATGATAGAGTAGACCTAATGTAAAAATGAGGTCAACATCACCACTAAATTTTTATTGCATAATTGTATTTATTCTGCTTGGTTGAATTAAAGTCGCACATCATGCATGCGTGATTGCACCACGAGAGTCCTACCACCTTCCTACGATCACTACCACCACTAAAGTATTGTTGTCCGATCGTCACCCTTAGTTTCCGACTACATTTACTCAGAATCTACCCACCGTGACAACTACAACTTATGCAAACTTCATGGAGTGCACATGACAACTCAAAACTCCTCAAAAGCACAAATTTTTTAAACTTATAGATTTATATTTTCAAATGGCACAAGCAACATCACCCAAAAAATATGACAACGATTGTGTGTAATCAACAATATTTGTCATCTGCCATGAATCTTAGTGCATTTTTTTATAGTAATGAGCACTCTATATTCAAATTCTAGATCATATGGAGTTCTAATTTTAGAAATTTTATTTCAAATTGGTTGTCTTGACAAGACAAAGTCAAGGATGTCAAAGTTGGGCCAGTCCATGTCTAATTAAGCCCATATCAAGCAATTAAAGCATATTTGGAGCCTTTCAAATATTAATTGAATGGTTAAATGAACTCTAAATTGGACATACCTATAGTCTAATCGAGTCTCTCAATAAGAGGAAGCCAATGGGTCTAAGCTCGCATAATTCTAAAATAATACCCTCAAATTATTAGAAAAACCTATAATTAAAGGGAGATGAATATGGGTCGTCAAATCTGGTGGTTACCTAATTTATTAGTCAAGGAACCAAAATGCTCATTTCCTAGAAGCAACAAATAAACACACTCTCTTCACTTATCATGACGTTCTAAATCGAAAACCTTGTCATAACTTATAACATCCATTGTCGTTGACCACCATCAACCACCATCCACTAGCCGCCACCAACCACCAACGAACACCCCTATTCACGGCCACTGGAGAACTCTATTTGCTATTGATGTATCATAAATATTGTGTAACTAATAATGTTGTATTAATGACCTTGACAACAACTTTTTGCCTTCATAGTCGCTGATGACTCCTACTTGCTAATGTCATATCTCAAATACGAATGTATTGTATAATGCAAGCAATGATATCCTCCAACCTCCATAACTGCCGATGACCCTTAATTGAAAACCCGACGATAATCTCTGGCTTGGGTAACCACTGACCATCATCGATCACCGCGATCGTCACTACCGACCGCCAACGACTATTACAACTTCCAACTAGAGCATTTTTGTCAACCACCGCCTACAGTGTCTATGACCAATTGTTGTTATTGCAACTACTGACTACAACCGTTATGGTCAGCTACAACCTTTGTAGCAACCAACTTTGATCTTTTTGGCTAATTATTCCTATTATAGTCAATAACTACCATTTTGTAGCATAATTATGGTTATTATAGCTAAAATTTTATTTTGCATCTATGATTATCAACTTTATAATTTCATCTTCTCTAATTTAGAAGAGGGTTGGACCTATGTACTTACAATTGTATAGTTGATCTCTTTGACTTCGTTAAACCCTTGATTTTTTCCTTTTTTGAGGTTTTTCCAAATAAAAAGCTTGGAGTCTCCTCATGTTACTTTTCAATTATCGATGTGTGTGTGATGAATCTTCTTACAACAGCAAGATTTTAAATTATAACTCTACCACTATGAATCTTCTCACATGTAACGATTATAATCGTAATTCTATTATTAAATTTTATGGACTTGATTCATTGTAATTAAGTTTTAAACTTCACTATTCTTTAAAATAATTGTAATTATCTTCCTATCATATTCTTGAACATCTGTGAGATTGCATTTCACCATTCCAGCTTCTATAACAAGTTAATGACATGCATATTAAGTTGCATCCACAAAAAAACAATATTATTTTTAACATCTATTAAAGTTGATGAATGACTTAAACTCATCTTAAGAAAGATGACACATAATGGTATCAAATTCAATGATCAAGCCTTAATAACAAAACAAAAAAATGGCTAGCAATTGGATAGCAACAGGCTTAAAATCACATGTTCTCTTCAACCACAATTGCTCAAGCATCAAAATAAAAACATTACAAAAAATAATTTAAAATCATGATTGATATAAAACTTAGTTTGAAACATTATAATAAGAGATTTATAACCATCATATAGACAAGATAATTTGATAATGAAAGCTTTAAGAATATTCATATTTAAAATCATGAATGGTGAAGTATAAATTCTCATTTGCTAGTTTACTTAGCTTAAATGATTTTTTTAAACTCTAATTAAAATTCAATTTTCTTAAAACACCATATCTGTTTTGATTTAAAACCTAAATTAAATGCATATTAATCCTGAAAAATAATCTAAAGATGGAAAAAAAAACATGGGAAAAATTCTGAAAAATAATCGATTTTTTTATTCAACAATAATTTGTCTTGCATTATATTAGACACTCCCTTGATGTTTATCTTGTCGATTATCAAGAAAACTCGAAGGGGGTGTTAGACTCTAAGTAGGATTTAGAAAATCTTGTAACTACCAATTTAATAAATCATGAGGTGTTTAAATATTGAAAATTTAATAGTACGACAACTATTAGATATGTTAAATTCTCTAAAATTATGGGATAAATTATCATTGAAAAATAAATGTAATGTTTTATTGTATAGTAAAAAATAATCTACATGGATTTTAAGGCAAGCCAATAGGCGGATACCTCACTTTAGTCAACGGGCTAAGCTCTCTCCCTAAGCTACCCCATTTCAGTCCATCGACCAACTCTCTCCTTTGGCTAACATTTCTCCAATGAGTATCAGTTGGCCGAACTCATTAGACGGGCCACCACCACATCTCAGTCGCCAGATATTCTTCTATCACTCGGATAGCCATGCAAAAGCACTCATCATCTTAAGGAAATTCACATATAAGCCATTTAATTTCTTATGTATTGAATGATTTCTATTGACAAATGTGAATAAAACATAAAATATTCATCTAGTTTTTGCTGTCAATATACAAGAAAATATAAAAAATATAAACTATCAGATATAGTTATAAAATAGACAAAAAGTGGAGCTGTAAGACCAAGATAAAGAAAGATGGACATGAAAGTCGGCATTGATGTCAAAACAATCCAACGATCGAAGCAAAAAGGACTAAAATGTCATTTGCTTCTCTCTTTCAAAACATGGCAAAATATTTAATTTTTATATATTGTTTACCCCTCCTATCTTCTATGAATAGAAGGACTTCATGATGTAAACAATCTAATTTTATGGAATAAAATGTGTTCACGAACTCGAGAACATCCCATTTCCCAACAAGCCTAAAGACGATGTAAAAACGCGCCCCAAAAACAGTGTAAGGATGTACATTGAATATGATGTAAAAATGTAACCCAAAGATGGTGTAACAATGCATCACAAGTACGATGTAACTCCTGTCAATAACAACTTACAACAGTCATACTCAGAGTATAGTGACATTCCCTAAAATCTTAAATATCTCCTCACAGCTTGCACAGCTCCCAACTCTAGCCTTTATGACAGACAAATATTATTATTGCTCTGTACTACGACCTATGTGACAATCTACGACCTATATTGCTCATAGGTCATGCAGCTCCTAAATTTTGCCTATATGACATACGAATGTTATTGTAGCCCACCATTACAACCTACACTACCTACTATGACCTAAGTGGTCCACAATTATTGAGCTCCAAACTTTAGCATTTATGGCCTATGAATGTTATTGCAACTCGTCGCTGCCACCTGCAAAAGTAAAATTTTCCAAGGCGGTGGAGTGCTGACTTTTGCTTTATATAGTATATTGGTGTATTGTAGAATTTATTTACAATTAGAAATT
>NW_018228679.1:0-773 GCF_001263595.1 Phalaenopsis equestris
ATTTGCATACAGATCACATAATTCTTATGTATTTAATTTTTCACCTTAGGCTGAAAGTTATTTGTCCATTTGTTGGGCTCGGTTTTGGGAAATGCTGAATGAAGTGATGATTTGGGACTTCATTCTTGAGCTTTATTATTCTTATTGCTCCCCAAATCAATGCTGAAAGTTATTTGTCCAGTTGTTGGACTCGGTTTTGGTCCCTATAGGACTGGATTTCGGTTTTGGTTAAGCTTTTGCAGTTTTCATTCCACAGGGAGCTCTGTGTATATTTATCTGTTTTTTTTTTCACCTAAAGTGATCATTTGAGGCTCTGTTGGATCCCTTTTCTCACCATCTAAGCATAAACTTGAATGTTACGAATGAGAATGGTTATAGAATTGGGGAGCTGAAACACATGAGAGGAGCTATGGAAAAATTTTTTTTCTGTTTTCTTTTCCTACATGAAATGCTAAATGAAGTGATGATTTGGGACTTCATTCTTGAGCTTTATTATTCTTATTGCTCCCCAAATCAATGCTGAAAGTTATTTGTCCAGTTGTTGGACTCGGTTTTGGTCCCTATAGGACTGGATTTCGGTTTTGGTTAAGCTTTTGCAGTTTTCATTCCACAGGGAGCTCTGTGTATATTTATCTGTTTTTTTTCACCTTAAATGATCATTTGAGGCTCTGTTGGATCCATTTTCTCACCATCTAAGCATAAACTGGAATGTTACGAATGAGAATGGTTGTATAATTAGGGAGCTGAAACACATGAGAGGAGCTATGGAAAAT
>NW_018228680.1:0-499 GCF_001263595.1 Phalaenopsis equestris
CTTGCATACATAGTCTACTACTAACAGTATGTATACGTTTCTAAAAGATGGTATAAATGGTTCCATGAAATCTAATCCCCAAACATCAAATATTTCAACTTCTAACATATAATTGAGGGGCATCTCATTTCTTCTAGAAATATTGTCTACTCGTTGACATCTATCACAAGTTTTAATATAAGCATTAATATCTCTAAAGATGATAGACCAATAGAATCCAGATTGTAAAATTTTGTATGTTGTTTTAAAAATACCAAAATATCCCCCAAAATCAGAATTTCATTAGTCTCTTCTAAAGGTACACATCTTCAAATAATAAGATTATTTTCTTGTTTATAAAAATGGGTCATCCCAAAAATAAGTCGTAGCTTCAGAAATAAATTTCCACTTCTGTTGGTATGTCATTCCATAGGGTATTATATCACTAACAAGAAATTTCACAATGTCGGCATAACACGAAACACGCCACTTATTAATATTGAACAGTTTTTCATCTGGA
>NW_018228681.1:0-520 GCF_001263595.1 Phalaenopsis equestris
ATACCACTCAAAGCTTTTAACATCACCATAAAAAAATACATAGTTTAATGCGGAAAAATTACTCCTTATGGACACCGCATGCATCTCTGCATGTGGCGTCCGATCTCCACCGTTCGGTGGGCCCCACTTTAAATTTTTTTCTTAAAAAAATTTTGATTGCGGTGATTGACGGTGAAGATTAGACACTGCATTCATTAATGCATACAGTGTTCGTACGGAATAATTTCTCCATGTATAGGATGCTAAGGTGTTGTAAATGTAAATATCAACCGTCGATCACCGCAAAGATGTATTTCGGTGGGCCCCACTTTAAACTTTTTTTTTAAAAAATTTTGATTGCGATGATTGACGGTGACGATTGGACACTGCATCCATTACTGCATGCGGTGTTCGTATGGAATAATTTCTCCAGGTATAGGATGCCAAGGTGTTGTAAATGTAAATATCAACCGTCGATAATCGCAAAGATGTATTTCGGTGGGTCCCACTTTAATTTTTTTTTTTTTTTTTTTTTTTTTTT
>NW_018228681.1:983-2986 GCF_001263595.1 Phalaenopsis equestris
ATATATATATATATATATATTATTTTTATACACACACACACACATAAATCCCTCATTACAAGACATTGAAACTTAGGGCCCGTTTGGGGCAACTTATTTAGTGCGGTAGCGTTTCGAAAACACGCCTGACTTGTTTGGGTAAACTATGTTTTGACAGCTTATGCGTTTTCAAAACGCAGAAAATTGAGTTTTCACATCGGTGGGAGCTAATTGACAATGGTCTGACTTTTCCAAAAAAAATAAAAAATTTGTAATAGCCACCCGCACTTAGCTTATCAACAGATTATTTTTAATCAGCTTATCAACAGCTGCCCCAAACAGACCCTTAATGCATCCATACAAGTTTAATTTTTTCTATAAAAGAATTATTGTGCAATTTGAGTGTTTAGTTATGTAAATACATAAAAATTGCATGGCACATGTGTAAATACATAATTCCCAATTCTAAAACTGAAAATCAGGCTTTTATGTTTGCAGTCTGAAAAATTTATTTACAAAGAAAATAGCAAAATACTCCTCACATATTCTCTCATATCACCCAACCATTCTAAATTCAAAAATTACAATGCAAGAAATTATTTTCATGCAGGTCAATTATGTAAAAAATGGTGGAAACATTTAAGAATTAGCATGATCAGCAGCTCCATGAAAAGCAGCTCACATGGCCTCATTTTCTTTGATCATTGAATGCTCGCAAATCTTCCTACCAAACAAACACTGATTTGTTGCTTTGTAACTAATAAAAAAAAAATAGTATATTGACATTAAATTAAACTTTTTAGCACTAAATATATGTGCTATGTATGCAATATATATAAGAATTGTGTGCTATGTATGCAAATTTTCCTCTATGACAAGATTTAAGGCAATTGCCAATTTAACATTCTTGATGCTTACCATGATTCTTCGGCGGGTTTGACATGAAACTTTGGCTCCTTTGGGACCGTCCTCGGCTTTGCAGACCTGGAATGTGAACCCATTGTTACATAGAGAAGATCAAGGTATAAACTTTTGAGCCATAACTTCATGAGTCATAATTGAATACGTCGAGCTGGCTCGAGCTCAACTTGTTTAATGCTCATGAGTTATGCTTAACGAGCTACGACTTGACTCGATGACTCATTGAGCAAACCTACAAAGGATATTATGGCAAAAATAAAAAGAAACATGAAATCCCCCAGTTTACTTTTAGCAAAGATAATTATGCATTGATCAATTTAAGTCGTACCCCATTCATGTTTAATAAAGTTGAGATACTTAAATTTGAAAAAGATATCGAGCATAAGCTCAAGGTCGAGTTGCGACTTAACACTTCAAGTTGAATACGAGTTATAATAGAGTCACTACTCGATACATCGAGTTGAATTCGAGTTATGATATAGATAAAGTCACTATTTGATACATTAAGTTGAATTCTGAGCTATGATGGAGTAGATATGAACCCAGGCTTCATTTATATGTATAGCTTCTAGCTAGAGTAATAAAAATTGCTTTATATAGTGGTTCAACTTAAGAAAAAAAAAAGAGAGGCATTTTACAAAACATACCACACAATTCCTCGTATTTACATATATATAACACCTAAAAATAGCTTTTTACATTTATATCATCCAAATCTTTCTCATATCAAATCAAAAGTAAGAATATTTTAACATTTAGAAAGTGAAATACACCTTTTAATGCATCGGTAAAGTAGCATATAAAACAAGAACAACAACAAGCCTTTATCCCACTAAGTGGGGCCAGCTACAAACATATTTAGTGCAAGTGGAGGTTTAAAATGCATAATTGTCATCTGATTCTGGCAGTAATTGCTTTGGAATGGAGCTATTTAAATTATCTCTAGGGTTCAATGTGTAAAATGCATAATTTTCATGTGGCCTCTAAACCCTAAACCCTAATTCTTCATAAGCTTACCTTTTGGGGATGAACGGCCTGTCAAAATAAGGCATGGGCTGAGCTCTGGGTACAAGTTCTTTCCTCAACCTCCTTATTTCCTCCTC
>NW_018228682.1:0-1641 GCF_001263595.1 Phalaenopsis equestris
AAAAGAGAAGGATCATGAATACCCAGATTTAGAATATCCATTTACACCAATGAAAATTACTGTGGAGAAACCTCCACCACCGTTTCCTCAAAGATTGAAGCAACAAAAACAAAAATAAATAATTTTCCAATTTTCTTAGAAATTCTTAAGAAGTTAACAGTAAACATTCCCTTCGTAGAAGCTTTAACGCAAATATAAAATTATGTAAAATATAGAGCAAATATAAAATTATGTAAAATTTATGAAAGACATTCTGAACAAAGAAGATAAAGCCATTGACAGCCATATCATCGCTTTGTACATATACAAATAAAAAATTAAAAAAATTCTAAAGTGTTATGCTAGCTGAAATAGGAAGGGACGTGCATACCTTTTGGGATCACTTTTGTTTTCAGTTTTATTTTATTTTATTTTATTTATATTTTGATTTAAATTAAAATATACTTGCTTGAGGTAATTGTTTTTAAAACACACTTGATTTATTTTCTTAAACAAAATAAATAAATAACATACAAATATGATACCAACCAAAAATATTTTCAATATATATATATATATATAATAATGAACCTACAGATCATAGCAGCGAGCTTACAACCCATAGCAGCAAGGAAGCCTCCACTACCCACAGTTATCCTCGTGTGTAATCTTAGGCCACATTTGGGGTGGCATTCGGGCCGCGGTGTGGCTGCATGCTGCAGTTTTCGTTCATTTGGGGCGGCTTTAGCTTCGAGTCGCAGTGCGTTGTTCGACCCTGCGGCCCGCGTTTCTTACGGAATTATTTACCCGTCCGCTCCTCCGCCATCCACCGACTCTGAACATCTATTGCATGAACATTTTAAAGAACATTTCGAAGATAAAAAGTATTTTGAAGAACAATATGAAAAGAATGATAAAGTTATTTTGGGAAAATTAGAAAATGAAGAATTAGATTATGTTCAGGAAAGATTTGAGATGTTGGATATTATGGAAAATGCCGATAAAAATCTATTTCCATTGATTATAAAACCACTTGAACTTGAGATGAAAGTATTGCCTAGCAACTTGAAGTATGTATTTTTAGGAGAGTCATCTACATTACCTGTTATTATATCTTCAGAGTTAAATGATCAGCAAGAGCAAAGACTGTTAGATACACTAAAAAGATATAAGAAAGCTTTTGGTTGGACCATAGTTGATATTAAGGGAATCAGTCCTTCAATCTGTATGCACAGAATTATATTAGATGAATAATATAAACCAAGAGTTGATCCACAAAGGAGATTAAATTCGATGATGAAAGAATTAGTTAAGAAGGAAATTTTGAAATGGTTAGACACTGGAATTATATATCCTATTTCAGATAGTGCTTGGGTAAGTCCAATTCATTGTGTTCATAAGAAAAGAGGAGTGACTGTTGAAACAAAAGAAAATACTGAATTAATACCTATCAGACAAGTTACTGGGTGGCGTATTTGCATTGATTATAGAAAATTAAGCACTGCCACCAAGAAAGATAACTTCCTTTTACCCTTTTTAAATCAAATGGTGGATAGACTTGTTGGGCACAAATATTTTTGTTTTTTAGATGGATATACCGGTTACCATCAAAGTCTTATTGCTCCCAGGGATCAAGAAAAGACAACATTTACTAGTCCTTTT
>NW_018228683.1:0-787 GCF_001263595.1 Phalaenopsis equestris
TTCCCCCTTTTTTCTCTCACTTTCTTCTCTTAAAGCTTCATTTGTCTCTCCCTCCCACTCTTTCACTCTGCGTCTTCCGCTCTCTCTTCTCTCTCCTCTAATTTTCCTCTTTCTCTCCCACTCTTTCTCATTCTCTCTTTAGTACGGAAGAGATTTAGAGTGGAAGAGAGTTAAAAGAGGAGGGAGGCTAGGAGGAAGACCGAGTTGGAGATAGATAGATGTGAGAGAAAGAGAGGGTGGGAAAGAGAATGAGGAAGGCAAAGAGAAGGGCAAGAGAGAGAAGAGGGAGGGAGGTAGGGTAATAGTGAAAGTATATAAGATTGTGTAAGTGAGAGTGAGTGTGACATAGAGAGCAAGAGTTTGAGAGATTTAGTGTGGGAGAGAGCTAAAATAAAAGAAGAGAGAGAGAGAGAGTGAGTAATAGAGAGACTTTGAAGAAATGGGAGAAGATAAAGAGAGTAGAAAAAAAAACATATGTTAGTGCATGAGAGAGAGAGAGAGAAAGAGCTCTCCCTCTCCTTTAATTTTGTACTCACTCTCTCCCACAACCACACTCCATCTGCTTCTCTCTCTCTCACACACACACACACACTCGCTCTCTCTTTCTGTCTCTTCTCACATTCTTACTTAGTCTCTCTCTCCCCAACTCTCTTTATCCCTCTTTGATGCAGACTATCTTTTCTCTCTCTCTCCATACTTAATCTTATTCTCTCTATCCCTCACTCGATCCTCATATCTCTCTCCCTTTTTCACCTTACTCTATCTCTCTCCCTTCATCTCTACACCT
>NW_018228684.1:0-2137 GCF_001263595.1 Phalaenopsis equestris
ATGCACGTGCAATGTTGTCATGAGATTTGGTCTGTCCGGCAATAGTTTTTGAGTATTTGCTTCGCACCCACTAAAGTCAACATACTTATCTTTTAAGTGTAAAAATAGTCCCTAAGACTATCACATGATGTCTTCTTTAGTTCAAAAAGTGACAAAATGGTTCCAAAACTTTTATGAACTTTGTGACTAATATGATCTCATGTAAAAAGTTGATGACTATTTTGACACTTTACTCGTTATCGTTTATTTTGTTATTAATATCTTAGTTTGGTGGGTGCCACTATATAAATTAGATGTAGACATTCATTTTAGTATTATAATGTTGTGTTATATGTATGTAAATGCGCCTACTAAAGAGTCATTCATTTTAGTATTATAATGTTGGAAAACCTCCAACTTTAGAACTATTAGCATCGTAATTTTTATTCCAATTATTTAAAAGCATATATTATTCTATATATATTTCTACTGAGAAAGCTAAATCATAATTATATCACATATATGTATATCTGATTAATCAAACTTCCAATAGGTAAGCTTTAAATTCTAACTTACATATTTGATGTCCAATTGTGGGTTCAATGACATGTAAACAAATTCAAATGTGAAGAGTTAATTAAAATAAAAAAAAAACAGGAAGCAACATATTTAATTGGACAAAATAAATACGACTTTATGTTTTATTATTTGTTAGGTACATATCTCAAATTATATTCATATTTTAAAAACAAAGATTGTGTAAGATTTTGTAAATAAATGATAAGATATACAATATGACAGCAACTTTCTTTTTTTATTCCATGAGAATCCACTCAGTAAAATGCATTAAAAGTTCCAATTTGATTTAACACCATGCATCATTTGGCTGTTTTTGGCTACTTTAGATTACTATTTTATGTAAGCAAAAGTCCAATCTGATTTAACACGATATATGATTCCAAGACATGAAAATATCATTGGAAAATCATATTATACAGAAAACCATATAACATTTTTAATTATAAAATCAAGATTATGCTGCAATGAGTCTCATGACCTTATTGGGTCAATAAGCAGCACCCTAAGTGGTAAAATAGGCTCAATCCAAAATGCTATAGTAAAAGTCATACACAGCTTTCACCTAATTATCAAATTGTTGTGTTGTATTTTCATTCAATAATTTCTTGTTAAACTAAATGAAAATTTTATTAAACTTTTTAGTTCAACTTTTAGCTCAAGGATAATGGAAAGTCAAATAACACCGAGGGGTATTATGATGGCTAATGATTTTGTTAATCCTAGTGCTCTTCAAATTACTTCTTTTTTTTAAATTGATTCATTTTTAGTGATGGAAATGCCTCTATGCTAAATTGAATCAATGACTCGTAAAAGAAGATGGATTAATTTAACCAATGATATTTATTTATCAGATTTTAAATTATTAGGGGAATATCATGAGATGAAACCTGTTTAGATGATGGTGGAGCACGACACTAACTTCTTACAATGACATTGATGATAACAATGAGCTATATCAATATAATTTTAGAATATTGAACCATGTCATTGCAGTTTAGGAAATCAAAGGCAAATATTATTTGAGGCATCTAATTATATATTTATCTTAGGTCTAATATTCTATGATCAACATAATTAAACAAATACTTATTATTATGTAGGCTTCTTTTCTTCCAAGGCAATGCATTGACATATGATTAAATGAACTTTGATACAAGATTTGATTAACATAATCATAAGGTGAAGCACACTTTTTGTATTTGGTTTGCCAAAGAGGCATTTTCAGAATATTTGGCATTATTTAACAAAATAAAAGCGATCTACAATCAACTTCTTCACTAGTCATAGAAGGGATGAGCTTATTATTAACTTCGATAATGGTTAAGTTTTAAACATCAATCGGGGTAAAATTTAATGATGTTGCACTGCTCATAGTGTGTGTCATCACTCATATTCGATAATGCTTTTATTAATTTTATGGTTACATTTATGGTGACATTAAAACTAACAAGTAATGACTATTTGTATAACTCCATTACATATTGCCTTAAACTAAGTAATACAAATTTGTTGTTTCATCTTATTGTAACATGCTTACCGACCAACTAAGTATCACCAACTCGGTTTTTAATTGCAAACC
>NW_018228685.1:0-3530 GCF_001263595.1 Phalaenopsis equestris
GAGTGGTGAATCACAGGACGATGCATAGGACTTCGAGGATGATACGGATGACGTGGTGATGATATGGATAACTATGAAATCAGAGGTTTTATGAATTAAACAAATATAAAAAATGATATTTAACTTTAAAAATTTAGATATTTTTGTAGAAAATCATGAAAATAAAAAAAACCCCTCTATGCTCAGTGAATACAGGAGAGTTTAATGAATCAAAATTTAAATTAATTAATTATTTTTTTATTTTAAATTAATTCATTAATTAATTCATAAGTTTTTAAATATCAATCACTATTACATGAACCTTTGAGTGCTTATTTCTAATGACCTTAGTGATGTTCCATGGTTTTTTCAAGGCGAGAGGACACCCCTAGAATCAAAAGGCCTAATATTCTTAGAATCTCACCTTGACTTTAATTAAAAAGTTAGGGAAATTAAAAAAAAAAACCAGTAAAAACATGAAATAAGGTTTATTGAGTTCACTGTGTTCAGAGGAACTTAGAAAAAATAAAAATGTCATTTTAAAGTGAAGAATGTATAGTTTAGTATTTTTAATATTTAAAAATTAATAAAATTAAACATATGCAAATATAATTCAGAAAATCACGAAAATAACCCTAATCAAAAGAAACCACCCTAAGATGCCCCCATAAAATTTTCAAGTCAGAAAGTTTATTTTTAATATAAAATACATTTTTTTAGGAACATAGTAATTTTGGCTTAAGATAATTATATAAAGTAAAATAAAAATGAGAAAATTACAAAGTTTAGTTTGGAGTGCTCCTTGAGACCAGAGGAACTTAGAAAAAATAAAATTGAATTTAAAATAAAAAATACACTTTTTGAGAATTTATTTAATTTTAAAGAATTAAAATAATTGAAAATAGAACATACAAATACATTTCAAAATGTCAAAAATCACTCCCTCATGTACAAGATGACTAAGAAATGCTTCTATAAAATTCTAAAATAATAAAAATGTGTTTTTAAACAGCTTAATGTATTTTTCCATATTTTTTACTAAAAATAATTATAACAATTCAACAAAAAATTACAAAAATATAAAATAAAATTCTGTAAGTTCTATGAAGTTAGGAAAATTAATGAAAAATATAAAATTTAATTTTCAAAATAAAAATATATTGTCTATTTATTTAATAATTAAAATTAACTAAAAATCATAAAAAATAAAATATAATTCAAAAATTCATGAAAATTATCCTGAATGGTCCTCTAACCTATAGGAACTCAGCAAAGTTTTCCTAAAGACAACATACATGTTTTGGTTAATCAAATTAATTAACATTGGAAATTCATAATTTTAAACTAAAATAATTTGAAGAAATTAAAGAAAAACTAGAAAAATCTAAGTTCTCTACTGATGTTTCAATTAGCCTAAGAGTATTGTGTCAGCAAAGTTGCATAGTCATTTGAGTTAAGCTAAAAGAGATATAATTTTGAAACCCTAGGGGTAAAATTGTATATTTGGAATTTTGTACTCTAATTAAAACTTAAGTCAAACCATAGGGTAAATAGGTAATATCTCTAATAATCAATCTTATGAGATGATTGAAACTCAATGGTGAAAGGGTAGAAACCAATTCACACTTTTTTCTACAAAAGGGTAAAATTGTAATTATCTAAAATGTTCAGCTCTGGAAGATTATTGAATTGGGAAGATTCAAGAGTAAGCGAGCATAAGTTAAGAATTCAATTATTCACTGATTTAAATCCCCAAGTCAAGGGTTAAATACATTTCAATCTTTTAATAAGGATCAAACATATTCCATGAAATGTTTTCAAAATTACAAGTTTATCCTTAAGAAGTATAAGAGCATGGTAGTGAGCCAAGCTTTATCTAAAATTATTTAAACAAATTAGAAAAGAATGAACATAACTTATTATAAATAATTATAAAACACTACACGCTCAATCCCAATTGTGAGAGAACAAACTTCCCTTAAGTGATTAAGCTTACCCCAAGGGTTGACTACCAACATCAACCGCAAACATAACACCAAAGAAGTGATTACTTACCTTACTCATGGGTGAATTGAAACATGAAAATTGAGCATAATCTAAAACATTGATCTAACTTGTATGATCAAATTAATAACATAATAATTCCAAGAATGAACTTGGAATGATCCAAGAGATTTCAAGGTCATTCAAACTTACTGTCTAGACCCCCTAGAAAAATTTTGGATATTCTAGAGGGCACTTGGATGGACCATAATTTCTTGAATGAAACCATCCACAAAATACAACAATCATCAAAGTCAAACCAAAAAAACATGAAATTTCTAAAGACACAACAAGATGTGATTCGAGACCCTTTTAACTTAAATCATTAATAAAAACTGCTCGAGTACTTATCCTACTGTAAAACCCAATGCTCAGGGGTATGAGTCTTCAATATGGTATTCAAACCCTTGTGGGCACTTGGGAATATTTTAATGTCACATATGGATCATCGGTCTTGTGTAAGTTGGAGGTATGGGTGGCGAGGGCAATGACAATAATGCTTATGTGTGCTAAGAATGGGATATTTGAATAGTTTCTCCTTACCTCAATGACCTTCAGAGAGGGATAAGACCAATGATATTGCTCGCCAACTTTTGGTAAGAAGTTACCCCTAGCTTTTTTTTAAGAAGTTACCCCTGGCTTTCTTAGGTTGTCTATAGTTCTAGTCCAATCAGAGTGATTAACTTGTGCACTATCTAATTTCGTCACAACATTTACGTATATATATACAACATAACAAAAATATCTTTTCCTATGATAGTACAACTTTTGATTGTTAAGTAAGTTCTATGTGCATGAAAAATTAAAGAATTTTTGGTTGTTACTTTATAAAGCTCCACTTGTTAATCATTCTGATTGAGGCCAAGAATCGCCCTTCCTAAATTTGCTTTGTCAGTGGCTCCTATCGAAAGTTGGGATCATAAAGCACACGACCCAGCTCTGTACCCCCACCTTTACCAAATTCTTACATTTAACCTCGTTCTTCTATATGTGACCACGAGATTTGTTTTACTTGATTTGTTTTTTCTCTCGATTTGCTTACGTTTTTCTTTTGACATATTTTCTTAAATTTCTTGTATTCGCTTACTTTCATGCACGTCACAATATTATGCTTATGTAATAACCCTTTTTTAGCACATGTAGAGGCTTAAGAACTCATTGTTTTAGTTTGTTTCTTTTTTCTTTACTGTATTTTTACAGCATTCTTTACCTATATGCATTTGTAGACCTTAGTTTTGTTGAGGTATAGACTTTCTTCCCTAAAATCCTAGCATCTAGCCATATGACATTCTTGTTGACTATCCTAGAGGAGTAGTAATGGAACCTTGCCCCAGCAGAAACTCTAAAACATCTATATACTCTTTTAGGAGTTCCACTTGTTGGTGTTGTCCTCTAGCACTTAGAAGGATGAAACCAACATGGAGAAGCTCAGGGGGAGTCCCTATAGGATTAAAATGCCTTAGGGTTAGCCTTGGGTGACTAGAAATTGCTGAATGGTCCTCTAACTT
>NW_018228685.1:3666-5045 GCF_001263595.1 Phalaenopsis equestris
GTAGAGTGTATAGAGTTTAATTTAGGGTTAGATTGTGAGGAATTTTTTGAGAGATTGTAAGAGTGGAGGAAAAGTGAGAGATTTCTTCCTCCTTGCAGCTTCAAAGAATAAGTCTGTATACTGTAAGGAAAGGAAGAGATTCAGAGGAAATTTGAGGAGTTTTCTTGTGGAGGAATTAGAGATAAGTGGTATTTACTTATTGTAGTTTGTATAACTTTGCTTTTATATTTAAATTTTGAGTTTTATCGTATCTTCCTTATGAGTTCTGAGTAGTTCTCTATGTCTTTCTCCTTGTCTTGAGAATTTGTGAAATGGTGATTTGAGTTGGTTGAGCCTTGAGAATGTTAAAGAAGTTGTGATGATCTTTTCACTTTGATCTTAATTTACTTTCAATCTGGCCAATTAATTTGTTGAAATATGTTGAGTTTTACAACTAAAGTGAATATTACATCAAAGATTTAGGGAGGTCAAAGTCCTTGGAAGTTGGGTGCAAATAAATAGGCAAATAAAATTATTGGGCGTAGAATTCGAGACGTTAGAGTGACAGAATAAAATCCTCAATTCGGTCCTATCATTTAGGTGCTGAAGTTTAGATGTTAGCACCCAGACGAGGGGAATGTGGGAGCTCCGAAGTGAGAGCCAGTATCCTCTCAGCCTAGCCGCAGATTCAGTAACCAAGCATAGTATTAGTCAATGTTTTTTATGCCTAGACTAAAAGGTAATAAATAGGTATGCTCCTATTTGGCACAATCCAATTTGAACTAATTCACTTTATCCATTCACTTTAATTTCTTGCAAGGAGGAGGATGCTTTCTTATATTTTGAACTTCACATTAGAAACTTTATTAGTAAAATTAGTTATTTAAGAGTTATTAAAATTACATATTTATTTTAATTTCCTATTAGTGACAGATAAGCAATTTGAACTATATTATTGTGATTATGTATTGATTTTTAAAAATCTTAGTTCGTAGCCTCTAATATTACTCCCTATGGGGTCGATATCCAAAACTCCATTGGAGCCCTGTATTACTTGAGAGATACGTATACTTTTGTTGATAAGTGTGACTGCAATTATTGAATATTTTATACACCTCTTTATGGAATCTATAACTGTTGTCAAGTTTTTGGCACCGTTGACGGGGACTTAAATCTTCTAGCAGCAGTATCAAATTCTTGTATTTTTTATCATATATAAAGTCGCTGTCACCATCCAATTTCCTCATTTTCACCAAAAATTCCCCAAATCCATTAATATTTACCAAAATTAACAACATTATCATACTTACCAAAACCCTAATTTCACCTAATTTGATCCCAAATATCATTTCAAACTTCCCCACTTTACCTAATTGCCCCGAATTTGCCTAATTTGACTA
>NW_018228686.1:0-926 GCF_001263595.1 Phalaenopsis equestris
GGCAAACTCCACACCAAAAATAGTGCCGACATCCACTATCTTACTCTTAAAGTTAAAAACATCTCACATTTTTTACTTTAACAAAAGTGTGTTAGCTTTAAAGATTTTTCATAAAGTCTCAATTCTTTCTTTTCAAGCATAAATCTAATATCCTTAATACTTCCAAAAATACAGTTTTCTTTACTTCAAATAGCAAAAGCTTAACTCCAAACCCTTCATACTAAATATCTTAATTTTGAAATTAACCTTCATTACTAAAAACTTTTACTTAGGTTTTCTACAACTTTTATAAAATAAAAAATATATCTAAAGTTAACTCTATATACCACAGGCTATGTGATATACCTAAAATATATAGTGATTTTAGACGCATTTTATACCTATTTTTGATATATTGCGCTTTAATGGAAGATATTTGTGTGTTTTTCTTTCAGGTACAAAAAAAAAAGTTGAAAAATGCTAAAAGAAGTGAAAAAGGATCAAATTTGGAGCAAACATGTTAAATTTGTGCAAAAGTGCTTCGGCGCATAACCGTCAGATCCGGTGCTTAAGCGCCGGTGAAACAGAGAAGGTAGTGCCTGAGCGCCAGAGGCCCCTCGCTTAAGCGCCAGAGGCAATTATTTGGCGGTTTTCCTCATTTGGCTGAATTTTAAAGAGACATTTGAGGCACCTATTGGCTAAAGAGGATGGTTATGACCACTAGAAATTAAAATATTATTAAAAGACCTGTGAAATGAGGCATCCCTTGGAGAATACATCGAATTTGGACACAATTTGAAGAATTTCAAAGACACCTAAAGACACCTCTTAGCAAATTTATAAAAGAAGGATGTTGAGACATTTGAAATGGGTGGTTGAAAGTTCTGACAAGAGTTTGAAAAGGAGGAGTCCTGAGGAGTTTTGTGAGATAGTTTTGAAGAGATTTT
>NW_018228687.1:0-207 GCF_001263595.1 Phalaenopsis equestris
TAGAAGAAATGACCGCTGCTATGACCACTATGACCACAATCCAAGGTCAATCACAAATACTACAGTCAGCACCTCCAGATGTCGATCAACCAGAGGTTGTACACATTACAGAAGAAAGAAGAGAAGTAACATCAGCCAACGAAGAAGAGCAACCAAGACAAGATTCTACATCAACAACCATACCCGAAAAAAAGATCAAACAAATGG
>NW_018228688.1:0-2206 GCF_001263595.1 Phalaenopsis equestris
GGTTAGAGCCAATGGGAGGAGCCGATTTCAATTGGACTTTTCTTCTCTAAGGCCAGACATGGATTTGAAAGAGTTAAATTGAAATTTTGGGCGATTTTTGGTCAAACCCAAAACTTGTCTTATTTTGGGCAAGGAAATTGGAAAAGGACAGTAAGCTTCGGGGCTTGATTCTATAGAGAATCAACTGCCTATAAGATGGGGAAGAAGTTCACAGTTAATGGTTTTTGGAATCAAGGATTGTGGACAGGTCTCCTCCTCTTTGGTCTTCTCGGGTTAGCCTATATATAGGCTTAAAAGATGATCCCTAGAATATAGTTGTGCAAAAAATATAAATTTGACTTCGCTATGTGACATCAACATTTTATATGCTTAAAATAGAAAATAAATATGGACGTAATGAATATTCAATAATTGTAAAGTCACACTTATCAACGCAAGTATACGTATCGCTCAAGTAATTTAGGGCACTAATGGAGTCCTAGATATCGTTCCCACAGGGAGTGGTTAGAACTGCGGACTAAGATTTTAGAAAAGCAATACTTTAATCGCAACAACAAAGTTCAATTTGCTTATCTGTCACTAATAGACAATTGAAATGTATATAAAATATTAATAACTATTAAATAACTAATATTACTAAGGAGGATTTAATTGTGATATTCAATATATAAGAAAGCATCTTTCTCCTTGTCAAGAAATTATAGTGAATGGATAAAGTGAATTAGTCAATTTAGATTGTGACAAATACTAGCATACCTATTCTTTACCCTTTTGTCCATGCATAAAGAACATTGACTAATCCTATGCTTGTTTACTGAATCTGCGGCTAGGCTGGAAGGACACTGGCTCTCACTTCGGAGCTCCCACGTTCCCCTCACCTAAGGGCTAACATCTACACTTCAGCACCCAAATGATAGGATCGAATTGGGGATTTTAGTCTGTCACTCTAAAATCTCCAATTCTACGTGCCCGATAGTAATATTTCCCTATTTATTTGCACCCAACTTCCAAGGGCTTTGACCTCCCTGAATCTTGGATGTAATCTTCACTTTAGTTGTAAAACTCAACATATTTTAACAAATCAATTGGCTATATTGAAAGTAAATTAAGATCGAAGTGAAGAGATCATCTTAATTTCTTAAACATTTTCATGGCTTCACCAATTCAAATCACCATTTCACAAATCTTAAGACAAATAGAAAGACAGAGGAAACTACTCATATCTTATGGGGAAAACACGACAAAACTCGGAATTCATATATAAAATCAAAGTCATACAAACTACAACAAGTAAAAAAATTATCTCTAATTTCTCCCCAAGAACATTCCTCAAAGTTTCTCTAAATCTCTTCCTTTCTTTACAACACACTTAATCCCTCTTCGAAGTAGCAAGAAGGAAGAAATCTCTAACTTTCCCTCCACTCTTACAATTTCTCAAAGAATTCCTCACAATTGTTACACTCTATTGGAAATTCTATACACTGATGGAACCTCTCTAACCTCCAAGGCCTCTAGACTCTCTTAATTTTCGGCTAAAATGTTCTTTTAAAGTTGTGGATGGGCTTTCCCAAGAGTTGCCGAAGCATCCCTTCAAATTTTGGCCTTATCCAAAGCTTAAGTATGCATAACCGTCGATCTCACCATCGACGACCTCGAGGGTGCCGTCGGCGGGCTTCTGAAGAATTTTGTCCTGTAGTCTCGGGGAAAACTCACCCGCGGGGGGGGCGAGGGGGCGGCGCCATCGGTGGCCCATTTCAATTCTCCACATTTTGGTCCTTTCTCTCCAAATTTGCTCCTTTTTGCATCTTTTTGCTCCAATGCCCTTAATTCATCATTTCTGCAACAAAACATCAAAAATACCTTTCTTTAAAGTACAATAACGTCAAAAACTTAACTATTACTTGTCCTCAAGTAATTTTGGTACTACATAAAAGTTATGATCTACTGCAGTAAAGATTTAATTCAGAAATACTATAAGTTTGATTTAAATAAATATCATAGTGAGATTTTCAGAAAAAATTTAAGTAATTGAACTAACTCTGTAGCCACAAGATTATCTAGTCATCAAGTTTAAGAGTTCTAGTCTTCATTTCAAGAATGACTGTATGTTGCAATATTAAGTTACTTAGAATATTTAAAAGATAGGAACTTCATGAGAACTCTAATACTAATAAAAGACCTATTCCATAAATATAAGTTTAGGAAT
>NW_018228689.1:0-7842 GCF_001263595.1 Phalaenopsis equestris
TATGTCAGAGGGGGTCCGAACCCTCTCGATCTAAGGGGTATTAGATGACATAGGGGATCCGAACCCTCTAGATTTAAGGGGTCTTAGATAGTGGATGCCAACAAACAGGCTGGGGTACGCGACACATATATAGAGAGAGAGTGCGTGTGTGTGTGTGAGAGAGAGAGAGACGTGCACTTGCACATTAAATAAACATATTTTAAAAAAAAAAACAAATTTTAATTTTATCCTCAATAATAATTAGTTATATTCTTAATGCAGCTTTTCGAGACATATTTTTAGAAACTTTTGTTGACAGTTATTCACATTTAATTTTATTTTGCTAGTATATCAAAGTGACATTAATACTTTACTTACTGTTTAATTTGTGGGTTTTTGTAATGAATTAAATGGATAGCTGACTATGGGAGATGAAGACATTATTGACAAGTATACTATTATAAAAGCAAGAGTAGTGCTCTGCTAATTACAAAACATATGTCTAGATTTAGGAAGGTTCATTGAGAGAGCATACAAAACAATCATGGCTTCTTACTATCTTCTAATAAATCAAAGATGAAAGCTTTATTAGAAAATGGATATAATAGAAGGAGAAAGAGAGAGAGAGAGAGAATTGATTTGTTGAGGGAAGAGGGAAAAGGATGGGGAGAGACTTTGGGAAATATATTTTATTTGATAATAATGGTGATCCATCCTAATGGAAAATTAACGAAATAAACATTTTTAATTTACAACAAACTGAATTCCATTTCTTCGTCTTCAACAAATGCGCAGAGGAGAGATTTTGGGACAAAAGAAGGGCTGCTTTTCCTTACTTGAGAGCAGGGGAGGGTGGCAGGAAGGCAAAAATGTCTTTATCTAGTCTTTTTATAGCCCACACAACGATTTTTGGCATCTTTTAGTCATCTATCTTTCATCTAGACTGTTAGATTGTCTTGACATTCATGCAAACTGCTTTTGGGTGTACACAGACACACATATAATAAAAGAGAAAGATTTTCTTAATCAAAATTTGAAATTAAAATTAATTCTTACCATCACGTTTAAATATATTTCTTTGTTAAAATTAATTCCTCACTTATCCTAATTTAAAATTCTAATTATTTTTATTTATTGATTTATCTGTACCTAAAGATATGTATAGAAACACTTATAAAACTACAACATCGAGTATCTTTTTTTTTCGGAGATAAATACAAAACTCTATTTTGAAATAACTTGCCAAAGTTCTAAGCCTTTATATATATATATATATATATATTGAAATTTTTAAGAACAACGACGACCAATTTTTATCCCACTAAGTGGGGTCAGCTACATGAATCTTTTTTCTCCATTAGGTCCCATTGGGGGTCATATTTTCATTTCATTCTTATAGATTTAGTTCTTTTTTATACAATATGCACAAGTCTTTTTAGGTCTACTTTAGCCTTTCTTAACATAAGTCGAATCTGAAACATCTACTCTCCTAACATGAGTTTATGGTTGATATTTAATGTGACCAAACCATCTAAAATGACTCTCTAATCTTGTCCGCCCTACGGATATATTCATTTCTCATTTTATCTACAAGTGTCAAGCCACTCATTCACCTTAGCATTCTCATCTTAATAACACTTAACTTTGTTTTATGCCTCTTTTTTAAAGGCCAACATTCTGCGCCATAGAACATTGCAGGTTCACCACCATCTCATAAAATTTCCTTTTCAGTTTAAGCAGTACTTTTCTATCACATAACAGGCTCGATGCATTCTCCCACTTCTAACTTTCATTATACTAATAGCATCCTCATCTATATCACCATCACTTTGAAAGAAAAATTTTAAAAGATGATATAAACCACTTGATGTAAATCCTCATAGAACTGAATTTGTTTGGATACTTAAATCTAAAACTCGGATACATGACTCTTTCTTCTACCACCAAAAAAGGATTCATTTTTGCCTTCCTGCTACCCTCCCCTGCTCTTAAGTAAGGAAAAACAGCCCTTCTTTTGTCCCTATACTTCTCCTCTGCGCATTTTTTGAAGATGAAAAAATGGAATTCAGTTTTATCTAAATTAAAGATGTTTATTTCGTTAATTTTTCATTAGGATCATCAATATTATCAAATAAAATACTCTTTTTTCAAAAAAAAAAAAAAGGAGCCTCCTTTTCCCTCTTCCCTCAACTTCATCTACCATAAATCAACTCTCTCTCTCCCTCCCTCTCATCTTCTGATAAAGCTTTCATCTTTGATTACTTCATGATCAAATTTTTATTAAAGCTCCCATCTTTGATTTATTAGAAGATAGTAAGAAGTCATGATTGTATTGTATGCTCTCTCAATGAACCTTCCTAAATCCAGACATATGTTTTGTAATTAGCAGAGATCTACTCTTGCTTTTATGATAGTATAATTGCCATTAATGTCTTTATCTCAGATAGTCAGCTATCCATTTAATTTATTACAAAGACCCACAAATTAAATAGTTTGGTAAAGTATTAATGTCATTTTGATATATTAGCAAAATAAAATTAAATGTGAATAACCCACATACCATATGCAGCAAAATTTTCATTTTATCTACTTTTTATTATATAATTTTAATATTTTTTTTTATATTTCAGATTCATGCTTTATATTTTCCAATTTTCTGCTCAATTAAAAAAATAAAAAATCAGAGGGTGCAAATACAAAAAAAATGAATTAAGGGTTAAATTTCAAAATATAATAATTATTTTACATTGAATTTTAATTTATTCCAATGACATAGCTTAATTTTTATATTCCCTGCATTAAGAATGTAATGCATTGTTGATGAGAAAAAATATTAATTATTGATTATTTAGAAATCATTTTTTTATTCTTTCCATAACTTTATATTCGTCTCGGTGGATCGTGTTACAAACACGTAGCGTAATGACAACCCGCGTCTCCCATCCACATGTCGTGCATTCCCAGTTGTTCCTATGCGATGAAGTTATGGAATAAAACTTTTGTTCCATAAAACTATGTATGAAGACGAGGATTTTATTTTAAGACGTGATAATAGTGCTATTTTGATGAGATATGAAAGATTTGAGCGTGTAAATTGAAAATTTTAGGTGCGAGACGTAAATACAAAAAAATTGTGCACTTATTATCATTAACAAATTTCAAATAACTCTACATAGTTTATAAAATAATCATTGTGTTTGAAATTTAACCCTTGGACACAACAATATGTAAAGTTATAAAAATATATAAAATATATAATAAAAACAAGATAAAATGATGGGGAGAGGCTTACAATCAGGTTTAGGTTATTAATATAGCAAACAAAAGAAAATTTTGCTGCATATGGTATGTCGGTTACTCACATTTAATTTTATTTTGCTAATATATCAAAGTGACATTAATACTTTACCTGACTATTTAATTTGTGGGTTTTTGTAATAAATTAAATGGATAGCTCACTATCTTAGATAAAGACATGAATGGAAATTATACTATTATAAGAGCAAGAGGAGTGCTCTCCTAATTACAAAACATATGTCTAGATTCAGGATTTGTTTGGGGATGTTGTAGTTTATCCAGATAAGAGGCTTATCCTGATAAACCGTTGATCAGCAGCTGATCCAAATAAGCTAGCGGGCTGTTTCGCTTGTGCGTTTGAAAAACAGCTGATTTGCAACTGTTTCTGAATAAATGATCAGTATACCCCTAGTCAACACCAAACTTGAAAAAACTTGCTTAAGAGTGTTGAAATGTGAATGTGTGACGATTGGCGATTGGTCAACACCTAAAGTAAGTGCATAAAATGCACGCTTCAACGTCAGAGAGAGCATAACAAAGGCTTCTTGAATTCGTTTTGCACCCAGAAGAAGGCCTCTCTAATGAAGATCACTTGATCGTCAGCTTCAATTGGATAACCACCCCACGGCACCCCCATTCACATGGCATACACTAATTTCAACCAAAAAAATAAGAAAAAAGAAGCATTAAACGAGTAACACATCGCAATACCCTTAAGCTAATTCACATGCAACTTGTGAGTGGAACACAAAGCTTGGGAATGTAACTAATCTAACCTTCTTATAACTGAGTTTAATACATCAAATGCTAATTTAACAAGGCTGAATCAATTCAGCACCCTCAATTCACAAAACTAAGGGATGCACTTCAATAAGCTCAACACTTTAATGTAATGTAATTTCAGGCCACTTCACATTGCATATCATTGTAAATTTCCCATATAGCAATTGAAATAGAACCAAACTCAATGCTAAGTCATTGCAAGATAGTTAACCGATCTTGCCATAAGCATCCACCAGAGAGAACAAAGCATGGTGGCTTGGCCTATCGAAGGCAACAAACACATAAAACCTACATTATGGCAAACTCATTCAAAATGCCAAAACTCAGGGAATAAGCTGCTCCATATAGCCATAGGAATGCATAACAGAGCACGAAGAATTGCATAAACAGAAGTACAAACACAACAAATACCAAATCAGAGAGCCAAAAAAACCATTACGAAAGGCATTCCATTAACGGTTAAACGGACGATATACTTACAGATCTGTTACGAGAGATCGGCGGGAGGAGTAAAAAAGAGGTAAGAGAAGCGTGATTGGGCAGACGAGAGGAGATCGAGTGAGAAGAAGTGCGATAGGGCAAGGGAGAGGAGAAGTGCAATAGGGAAGACGAGACGAGAAATGAGGGCAACTGGGTAAAGTCGTGCGAACGAACGCGGCCTGCGGGGTCGATCTCGTGGCAACGTTTATTAATTAACCCGAAACCACTAATCTGAAGACGCAACCCCGACGTAGTTACCAAACGGGAAGACAACGTTTTCAAAACGTCGCCCGCGACAATAATCTGCCCCAAACGCGCCCGTAGGAAGGTTCATTGAGAGAGCATAAAACAAGAAAATGCACCCACTTAAGAGTATAAAATAAACATAAAATTGTATTATATCATATATATAGTACCGAGCTCGAGCAGACTCCTCGTCAACAAACCTACCGGCGTAGATTATCACGTTGCTAATAAATGATGGAATATATCTTTACAATCCTAAATTCTCTTCCTTTTGTCTCGAAAAGCTGATAGTTGAGCTCGGCAGTGTAGCCAAGTAGTTTTTAACAACTTTGGTGAGAAGATCCAACTTGCTCATAAGAGTGTGAAATAGGAATTGAGATAATGCAAGCGAATTTGATTGGAACCTGCAACAATGTTGGGCATACATTTTCTGAGGAATTCGCAGGAATGTTGACGTACTTCAGAGATATTGGTCGGATGGTAAGTGAGCTCTATATCTTTTATCTTCTTATCAAGTGATTATCTAAGAGTGTTTGATTCCAATGTCTATTGAGTATCTAACCGGATTTGGGTGGTTTTCTTTATTGCTTAACAATTATTATTAATTAATTGGTAGAAGAAGAGTAGATGGAGATGTTAGAGAATTAGATTTTGTAGCTAACATTTCCTTGTGCTTGTCTGAACTAAGATTATTATGTAAATTGCTATCTTAACATACTTGTTTAGATTTTAATTACAATTTTTAATTAAAAGCTGAGTTAAGCAGCAAGAAGAAGTAAAGAAAAACAACAAGTTGATTATGTGGCAATGAAGTCTGGTTCTATTTTGGGGTATTGATGTCACATGTGTTTGAGGATAGAATTGATTAATGAATGGGTCTTCACATGTGTCACCTTGTTTGAGAATTAGATTATAGATGAATGTTGTGGTATTAGGATTACTATGATAATGTATTTTAAACAATAAAATATTATCACAATATTAGTAGGCGGTCTCTCTCTCTCTCTCTCTCTATCTCTCCTTACATATATGGCTCATTAAAGTTGTGTCAATTGAGATTGATATTTAAGGTTCAAGTAGAGGTTACTTTGTAGTTCTGGCATGTGTTTGACTCGTTAAGTTGCTCATATTTGATTTTTTCGTTAAACAAACATGTCAGATATAAACAATTATTTTTAGTTTGGTTTATAAATAAGCTTAACACAAACATACTACCATAGTTTAACTTGGCCAAGCCATCAAGATTGGAGTATACCCAAGTGATTGGCTATGATCAGATGATGGTGATGTAAATGTGGTGGATGCTAGCGATGCTCAAATCAATCTAAATATTACATCATGAATTTCGATGTCAGGGGCGTCACAGTATTGACGTTGAAATCTCATTGATCGAAATATTTATAAAAATTTTGATGAACGAAAATGTCATGAATCTGAACACTCATGACTCGACCGCACGTGTCATGATCATCCAAGCATAGAAAAATAGGACAAATTAATATAGTTGTGGTGAGTTCTTCTTGCCACTTGTTTGGTCTTTTTAAATAATATTGAATGATTGTCCCCCAACAAATAAAAAAAAAATGCTCCCAAGTACTTGTTAAATAATAAAATTATATGCATGTCCCTGTCCCCATTAAATTAATTTTCAAATAAAATTAAATTCACAAGCTCATGATAAATTTAAATCAGTTTTTTTGGCATGCCATTTCTCATCTGATTATCCACTGCACAAATCTTGAAGCAAGCAAGAAGACTGTGGAATATCAAATATATATATATAGTCTGAGAATAAATTTGTCCTAAATTCATATCTTTGCTCTCTCCTACAAAATATATAAGAAATTTGTCTCGATAGAGTTACGTGAACTGATTGATTTGCGGTCCTATCGATTTTTGGGTCACTTTTTTTCGTTCAACTATTTCGATGTTATTCAGTTTTCTGGGTCGTCTGCCTCTTGGGTTGGTCTCTGGTTTTTAAATTGATGTTCGAGCTTTGATCAACCAGTCTTTTAGTCTGGTTTTTAAATTGATGTTCGAGCTTTGATCAACCAGTCTTTTAGGTTGGTTGGCCTCTGGTTGATGGCCCGACCAGGGTCTTTCCTTGGGATATCTTCATTCATTATAATTGATGACACGTGCCTCACTTGTAGCCGCTCGATCTAGTCAAGGGCATTTGGATTACACAACCACATTTTAAAATCTCGCAAACAAATTACATAATTCTATAATTAAAAATTCTTAAGGACTAATTATTCAAAGTATTTATCCATATAAATTACTTAATGCAAAAAAAATAATAATAAAAGCTAAAAATAATTATGAATATCATTTGGAGCACATAAAATTTGTTGATCAACAAACATGAAATTTTTCAGCAACATTATACAATTAAATATCATTTTAACTCAAGGCATGTTGCTAATAACTGAATTTGAGTTGTTCTTCGCTTGAAGTTTTGATTTTGTCGATTGGATTGTGTCGATTTCGATTATCTCTTATGCATAGAAGAGAATGCGTGTTCTCGAGCTTCGAAAATGTAGAGAGTTTTTTGCGTGGTGTAAATTGTACCGATTTTTATTTTCTTCATAGTGAATTTCTTGGTGCGGTGTGGCTCCGTGGTTTTTTCTCTTACCCAAGCTTTTTCGCGTTAAATCTTGTTTTCTCGATGTTTTCTTGTTTTGTGAGCGAATCTTCCGAGTCGGTTCCGTAATTATAATTTCATCTTCCCTGACAGATATGACGCTAAAGATTTAGGCGATATGATTATTACTAGAAATCACGAGAATGGATTACATGAAATTAATAGTATGATAACAAAACACATAAAGCATGAGATCAACCACAAAGTAATATGGAGAATACAAAGATAAGGAAGATAAATACTAAAACTATACCAAAACATTCTACTTATTAAATCTTATCATTCTCTTAAACTATAGTCTTGGATGTATTTATTCTACATGGACATCTCACAATTCTTATGTATTTATATATATAACACCGAAAATTTGATATTTATACTTATAACACTTTGATGTTATAAACCTATGCATG
>NW_018228690.1:0-739 GCF_001263595.1 Phalaenopsis equestris
TGGCGCAAAATGCGCCAACATACAGAGAACTGGCGCAAGATGAGCCAGATTGGCGCCACATGCACCAAAATCCAGAATAACACGGACTTTAGCAAGTTGGCGCAAGATACGACAAATTGGCGGCAGATGCTCCATTTGACTTAGTGCTGGCGTATGATGAGCCATATTTAGCGTAAGATGCGCCAGAGACAACTTTTGGTAGATTAAGGCGGTTCGAGACAAATTTTGTGCAAATTTCAAATGGGACACTTTTTCTAAACACCCCTTGGAGTGATTCAAGGTATCTAGATACTTTGGAAGATTGTTTTATTAAGGGATATGTCTTTTGGATCAATGGGCATGTCTTTTGAATTTAAAAGAGTTGACTTTTAAATAAAATTTTTGAGGGAATTTTGAATTCTTTTTATAAAGAGGCAGCCACTAATTAAAAAGGAGAGGAGTCTAGGGCTTGGTGTTGGTGTGTGTGTGGCGTGTAAGGGGGTGAAAAAAAAGAGATATAGAGAGAGAGAGAAAGTCAAGGGCTTGGAGATTTTCTTCAAAGATTGTAAGAGGAGAAAGAATGTAAGAGATTTCTTCTTCATTATACTTCTAAGAGAGAATTGAGAGTGCTTGTAAAAAGATAAAGGCTTGAAGAGAACTTCTAGGAGTTTACTTGGGAAGGATTGTGAGATAAGTTGTGTCTTTTATTTTGTAAATTTTTTTTAATATATGAAATCCATGTTTTATCGTATCATTCTCA
>NW_018228691.1:0-288 GCF_001263595.1 Phalaenopsis equestris
CTTTCTCCCTCACTCACACACACTCTCTCTCTCCCCTCGCTCAATCTCTCTTGCTCACTCTCTCTCTCCCCAACTCTCTTTATCCCTCTTTGTTGCACCCTCGATTTTCTCTCTCTCTATACTTATCTTATTCTCTCCATCCCTCACTTTATCCTCATCTCTCCTCTCCCTTTTTCTCCCTCACTCTATCTCTCTCCCTTCATCTCTCCACCTCTCTCTTTGTACATGAGCACTCTATCTTTCTCACTTTCTCCCTCCCTCTCGATCTCCCTTCTTCTCTTTATTTCC
>NW_018228692.1:0-455 GCF_001263595.1 Phalaenopsis equestris
GGCCTTAGAGCTTTGGTCCTCTCCTACCCGAAATCGTTGAGGAAGGTACTGAATATGTTTAAGCAACTGCTGATATTCACAAGAGAAGGACTCATCTTATGGAATTGCAAGGAGTTCAGCAACGCCATCAGGGGATCTCCAATCATGCTTTCATTTTAAAATTTTTGCCACCTCGAGTTGCAGCGCTGGTCTGGTTTCTTATTCTTGTTGTTCTCTGCTCTTTTCGTGAAGAACAAGGTGGAAAAGAAGTATGTCTTGAAGAATATCAGATTTGATCGATAAACAGATAGATCTGCTCGCTAAAAGATGGAACTTATTCTGAAGTACAAAATCCATTCATTGTGGAATATAAGGATTCTTGGGTTGAAAAAGGTTGTTATGTTTGTATTATTATTCATCTGATTCGAATTTTCATCGCTAGGCATTGTTGCTTCTGTGGCATCTTCGACCGCTTC
>NW_018228692.1:3891-5894 GCF_001263595.1 Phalaenopsis equestris
TATATATAATGGGGACGGCGGGCAATTCTGCTAGGGTTTCACCTAATAGCAATTCCTTGCATTGAATTCTTCGGCTTCACTCCACCGGCTTCCTCGTGCCCTATCAAAAAGGGCTTCACTCCATCGGCTTCGTCTTTGCAGTTTATGGCCGCACCTTTCTCGCGCGTCGTCTTCCTTCCTCTTGCAAATGCAGTCTCTCGCCACACGATACGAGGCGGTTTGCGTCATTTGCAATCTCTGGCCGCAGTTTTCTTGCGTGCACTCCTTGCATGTCAAGATGGCCTCGGGGCTCCGTTCCTACGCCGCCGCCGTTGTCGGCGATAACCCCGCTCGCGACCTTATTTCGTGTATGTTCTCGTAGCAAAACCATGATACCTTAGCATTGGGCGTTGACACCGGATTTTAAAAAAAAAACATCCCGTAAAAATGGAAAGACTCCAATCTTTCTCTCTGAGGCCGGATCTCCTACTTAGCTTTATTCTGTCGGCTAGTCTTAATTGGTAAGTTCCTCTATGTAAACCCCAAACTCCAGCTAATTCGAAATGATTTTGAGCAAATGCGGCTAAGTGTGGCTGAAAGGGAAATGGGAGATTGGTAAACCGGAAGGTAGGCATATTCTTATACAATTATCGGATGATGAAGACTATGCCCATTTGGTTGTGAGAAAATTCGTTCGAATAGATAAACGTGTGATGAAAGTTTTAAAATGAACATTCGATTTTGACTCTCTCATTGAACCTCCTACTATTCCTATATGGCTGCGCTTTCCGGGTCTGAAGTTCCATCTCTTCAATCACGAGCTCCTCTACTCCTTAGCTATGGTTTACCATAAACCCCTCAAAACTGATATTCCTACAGTTAATTTGAGTCGGTCTTCTGAAGCCAGAGTTTTGATTGAACGAGACATTACTTTACCTTTTCTGACAGAGATCCAGATTGGCTCATAGCACCAGAGTTTTTTGCAGTGGGTGGAGCTCGAACAGATCCCACTTTACTGCACTTACTGTCGTATGTTTGGACATTCTCACTCTCAATGTCATCATTTCCACCCTCATTTAAAACCTCGGAGTAAAAATACTACTAAGCCCTTTGCCCCAACTCACACCTGTCCCTCCTCCACCTTTGAGTGCAATCCACTGCTATTGAAACATTGGTTAAAAAGCCATGAGCTCTCCCTCCCACTACCGGAGAACCCCCTCCTGACAATACTATTTATGTTTCTGCGTTTGATGTGTTGTTGAATAGTTCAGCTGGGAAACCTACAACTTCAAACCTTTTTTAAAACAATACTGAAGGACAATTACCAACAAAGCACAATGTTCGGCCTGATAATTAGGAGAGCTTTGAAGTTCCTCATCTTCAGAAAGCATCAGGTGCAGAACAGACAATTCATACTTCACATACCATAAAACATATCATTCTAGCAAAGGTTGACAATTTTTCTGCTGTAGTTTTACCAGCTCATCATAACGAGCAAGTTGTTACTGTTAGTCAGACATAAGGGGTTCATCAGCTAATACATGTCCAGCAATCTGTCGACCAACAAACTGATTAGATGAGCCAGTGTTCGGATGAGGAATGACAAGTTTACACATCCATGAAGAAGAAGAAGAATGGAGACCTACTTGAGCTCAGGTACTTAATGGATAATACATTGGTTGCTTCGGGTAATGGCACAAAACAAAACCTTAGAAAAAACATCATCACGACTCTTTCGACACATACACACACCGAATGCACAAAATTCACTGAGTTGCACGAAATCAGACTTCAATTAAGCCCAAAGGACGAGTGAAAATGCGAACTTCTCCGGATGACCTCCGACGACAAATAGACTCCGCCAACGTGTCCGGAATATCAATTTTGGTAGGAAAAGACACCCATATTGTCATACTTTCGACACGAGAAAATTGACACGCAAATCGATGAATTCGTCAGAACGACTTCCGGCGGCGCAACGGATTGCGACAATGCGTCCGGAGCATCAAAATTAGCTAAAAGGA
>NW_018228693.1:0-4974 GCF_001263595.1 Phalaenopsis equestris
AGTAATCCTCACTTAAAAAAGAAAAAAAAAAGAAGAAGAAAAAAAACAAAGAGAAAAGAAAAAGAAAAAAAAAGGGAGAGAAAGAAAATAAAAATGAGTGAGGAGAAGCTTGAGGAGATGCTTAATCAAAAAATGGCTTTACTTGTATCAACTTAAGGAAAAGACTTTATTACATTTTCTAAACTTGTATTGAAGTATTAGTAGCATTACTAGTAAAATTTTCATGAAGTTCTTTTTCATATGAATGTTCTAAATATCCTTGATATAACAAATTGCAATTCTTCTTGAATTGAATAGAAATTCAGAAATCTTAAAATTGATTACTAAGTATTCTTAGACTTTTAAGTTTGAATCTAAGTTATTAAAGGGTTTTCTTAAATTTTACTATTTTATTTATAAAGCTAAAGTCTAGAAGTTATAAGTTAATCTCTATCTCATATGCTTTTATGTGTAAAAGTTTCGCTTGAGGACTGGAAACGTTTAAGTTTGGGGGATTTTGATACACTAAAAAATGTGTAATTTTTTAAATTCTTTTAATCTATATTTGGTGATTTTCAATAATAATGTAATTTAAAGGAAAGTATTTTTTTCAGATGGAGAACCCATGCCGGCGGCACTGAAGAACAGAAAAATGACGAGAACATGAAGCCAACAGAACCCAAAATGGTGCCGGCGACGCCCGGGACAGTCATGGATCGATTTTTGGCTGTTTTTGATGTTCTAGAAGGCTCCCAAGTGATTCAAACACCCCATGAAGCAATTCAATGAATTTAGACACTTTGATAAGGCTCTTGAATGAAGAAAAATGTCTTTTGGATGAATAGATTTGTCTCTTGGAAAAAAAAAAGAGGTATTTTGTGTCTCTTTTAAAAAAAGAGGGTTTGACACCTCTCATATGCATGCATGTGTGTGTGTGAGGGTGTGTGTGAGTAAGAAAATGTGGAGAATGTTTTGTGATCTTAGAATAGAAGTAGAAATATAGATTTCTACCTTTTTTGGAGAGATTGGTGAAGGGATTTCAAGAGAATTTGTAAGGGAATATTCTAACATTGCATGGATCAGTGAAAGACTTTGTGGGAGAGGTTTTCATCTTTTTTTCAAGGGGAAAAAGCTAAGCATTGTGTTCTTCATTATCTTATGATTTTGTAAACACTTATCTAGTAGATTTGCTTTGATGTATTGAAGTTTTTTGTTATGTTTTCTTCGTGCTTTGTGATGTGTTTTTCTCACTCTTTCTTCTTGTTTGAAAAAAGTGGCATGAGAAGATTTTGCCATTGAATTATGCTATTATTTTCCTTTTGCTTTTCTTTTACAATGAGTAGGATTCATGTTTTGGATGTTGGGAAGCTTGCTTGAAGAAGTTATAATTATAAATGTGATCACTTTTACTTGCACTTCATTTACATTACAATAAAGGTTTGTTGTAGTGTTAAAATTTATTGTAATTCCATTAAGACCTGAGAGGGCGGAGTAATTCTTAACAAAGTGGAACCACATTCAAATTCCATGGATGGTGAAGTTCATGGGGGTTGGATGCAAATAAATAGGAAAATATACTTTGATGGTCGTAGAATTAGAGATTTTAGGGTGACAGATTAAAATCCCCAATTCGGTCATAGTGTTTAAGGAACTAAAGCAAGAGTTAGCCTTCTGAGGAAGGGAAGTGGGAGCCAGTATCCTCCTAGCCTAACCACAGATTTAGGGACTAAACCTTAGATTAGCCAATAATTTTCTATAGCACTGAATGAAGGTAGAGAATTAAAACTGTTCCTATTTAGTAAATATAATATTTAATGTATCTATTTCCTTTACATTATCCAACTCACTACATAAGAATAGTAGTTTTGAAAATCTTATAATTTCTGCAAACCAATTCATTCAAAAAGGGTTATCTTTAGAATTAAATATTTACATTTAGGAATAGTTACTATCCTTGCATTTAACATTCGTATTTAGAAGTAGTTTCTAGATAAAACACCATTTTAATCAACATTCCAAACTAAGGACTAATAATAGTAGACTGGAATTTAACTAAGGACATCTTTCCTAGCTTCCTCGTGGGATCAATAATCGGGGCTTAATCAAAAAGTCCTATATTACTTGAGCAATACATATACTTGTGTTTATATAATTGTGAATATATAGAATACATAAAACTAAGCATATAAAAAATCGCATCACCTAGCCTAACCTAAACCCAAGTTCAACTTAACACCCCCAAATTGACTAAATGACCAAAACCCACCAAATTAAACTTTCAAATCAACTCAAAACCACCCCAATTCTTTTCTAAAATCACTTTAGCAATTATTTACACCAAATTGATCAGTTAATTGGGCTCAATGTGATGGTTAGCCCAAACTAAACTCAACTCTAAGCCAATTTGACCCAAATGAACCCAATACACGAAATCTGGCCCAACCAAACTAAATCGGCCAACCAAGGACCATTTCAGCCACCAAGTGCATCCTATTAACCAGCCTAAATCCTCTTAAATCACCGTAGGTGAGCTATGGACCAATGTTCCCCTAATTTAAGAGATTATACCCCTTTTGGGACTAAACTTGAGATATCTTATTCATCATGCCATACCATTAGGGGTTAACCATCATTAGCCAACCCCTGACCTCCATGAGCCAAGAAGTGACCATACCTTGGCCAACCACCACAACAGCCACCGGAAACAGCCAACCCAAAGGTGCCCCCATTAGGCAAAACACAAAATTAAACCTCCTTGAGCTTGTCATGTCTGATTGGTCACTAGAGCTCTTCATCCCTCCACCTCAGCAAGCCACAACACCCACTAGCAAGCCCTAAGCTCCACCAAGCAGCCAAGGCTTTAAATTAACCCCTCCATGGCCGAAGGAGAAGTAAGAAAAATCCTTGGGGAAACTCTGTCCATTTGCTTCCAGAGACTCTCCAAGAACTCCTCAGCTTAATCCCACTATTTTCCCCCACTGGTTCCCATTGTGAGAGCTCAATTTTGAGTTCAAAATTTCAGCTTTTAACAAGACATATTTCCCCACACCTCCACAGTCCAACAAATTCCAATTAACTGTGCACACACCATCACCACAGTGAGACAAGTTGATTCCCCATAAAAGCCCCATCCCAAACAGCCTCTAATGTAGCTCTAGACCAACACCTAAATCCACTTTGATCAAAATTATACATAGAAAATTCACCATGACCAAGGACTTCATCTGAAGGTTCGTTGGACCCAACCAAAGCTACCACAACCATCTGATTGAGGCCTCCCCTCTCAGATAAAGGTATTAAACCGCGAACCTAATTGATCTCAAGAACTTAAAGTTGTGTAAAATTTATATAAGTATAGGAAAACAATAATGAGATTCTACGTAAGTATATGTATTGTTATCAAGTAATAATAGACTTTCTATTTAAGCCCCAAATATCGGTCCCAAGGGGAAGGTTTAAATTTGAGATGATAAATTAACTAGGAAATTCACAGAAAGTAAATTAAAATCACTGTCACTAATTTCAAATTTTAAGATATTATCATAAGAAAATTTCTTAACTAATAGCAAAATAGAAATGCAAAGTTTAAACTGTAACTAATAATCTACTAAATTATGTTTATGTAATGAAGATTTCTTTTTTGAAAAAGCATCTTTCCCACTACAATGAGGTTTTGGTGAAATGAGATGAGATAAATTTTTATAATATGTATTGTGCCAAATAGGAGCAATTTTAGTTATCTACCCTGATACAGTGTTATAGAAAATTTTTGGCTAATCCTAGGTTTAGTCCCTAAATTCGTGGATAGGGTACGAGGATACCAGTTCCCACTCTAGATCTCCCACTTCCCTTCACTTGAAGGTGAACTCTCGCTTTAGTTTTTAAACACTAAGACCAAATTGAGGATTTTAGTCTGTCACCCAAAAGATTCTCCAATTCTACATCCAACAAAGTATAATTCCCTATTTATTTGCACTTAATTCCATGAACTAATTTCTCCTTCATGGAATCAAATGTGATCCTCACTCTGTCCTCACATTATTGTAGAACTCATACTCCATTTCCCGGATCATATGTTTCACAACACATTTTAACAATTTAATTGGTCAGATCGAAAAGTAAATTAAGTTTGGAGTTGAAAAATCAGCACAATTTATTTTGTATTTTAATATTAACACATCCATGTTATCTCTTCATTTCACCATATCTTAGAGTAGGGAGAAAGATAAAGTAAACCACTCAGACTTCATGAGAAAGATACAACAAAACACAAATTTCATATATTATATAAAATAAAGTTCATACAACACAATTAAATAAATAACACTTATCTGAAACTCTTTCTCAATAAATTCAATTATCAAGTTAATAAAACGCTTTTAAACTCAAGTTCAGAAAGAAGAAATATTTCACTTTTCCCCTTCTCCAACAATCTTAGAGAAAGATTCACACTTAATCTCACTACAAAAACTCTAAATTATATGAACAATGAACTCTTAATGGTTTGTGGAATTAAGATGGTGTGTAAGAGAATAAATTGTGGTAATGAGAAGTCAAGAAGATTTGATTAGAGCCCAAAAGTCCTCTTTTTCTGATCCATTTTGGCCCCATATAGAGCCTCAGGTCAGTTCACCAATAGGTGCCCCCAAAATCTCTTCAAAAAGTGTCCAAATATGTCGAATCTTCTAGAATCGGTGGTTGAACCGACATTGGCGCCGTCCGCGATGCCCTGGGAGCTGTCTTGGCTCCGTAGACAGCTCCGACGGCGCTGAGTAAAATTTACTTTCTATTTTATTGGTCTGCACTGTCGGCGCTGCCCTTGGCGTTGTCGGCGCTGAGTATTTCTTCAAAAATGTCATTTTGACTCCAAATTCCATCATTTTTGCTTCTTTTTTTGCTTCAAGTCCTAAAAATAAACAACTTGTAAGAAAACATCAAAATATCTTCCATTAAAGTGTAATATCACCAAAAATGAGTATAAAATATAGGTCTAAA
>NW_018228693.1:5551-10389 GCF_001263595.1 Phalaenopsis equestris
ATATAAAAAATACTTTTTCCGCCCCCCCCCCCCCCCCCCAAAACTTAAATTCTTAAAAGGTTTAGCATTAAGAACTGAAAAAATAAAGGGTGAATCAAAACATTAAATACATAAAGAAAAGACATGCCTGTTGAAGGCGCCTATTGAATGTTCTGATTTTGAAACTTTGATTCTAAAATACTGCAGGTGCTAATATAAAAAGCTACAAGAATTAAAATATTAAATTGCGCATAATACGTATAAAATATGCTGAGAAAGAGTTAATTATACTACATTTAACAAAATACTGAAACTAACAACACAACTAAACTGAATTTTTGAAATGAAAACAGTTTTACAGACTACAGTTCACAACACAACATAACAACAAAATAGAGTCTGACAATCTAACAAATGTCTTAATAATATTATAAAAATAAGCAACTCAATAATAGAGTACCATCAAACATAAACTAAAATAAAGATCACCAATCATCATCATCTTCTTCTACACCCAAATTCTGCTGCTGATAAGGAGTAAAAACAGGGTGAGTAGGAAATTGAACTGAATGATCACCCTTTATGTATCTCACCAATGCATCATCATAAGCAACATCATATTCAAATTTCTTCAAATCAAATCATCTGTGTGAGCATTTCTGACATCCTTGTTTTGTAACCTATGATCCATTCTTAAGATATCTCCTTGTTGAATCATCATTTGGTCTAAAATTTCTCGGTTAGTAGGGTCACTAGAAGTAGTGGTTGTGTTGAAGTAGAAGGAATATCTCTGGTCTTATTTCCAGATCTCCAATCAATATGAGATTCATATGACTTTATATTGGCATGCCCAATAGGTCTTAAAGGCTCAATCCTCTCTTCTACAGGTCTAAAATCAAGTCATGCCTATTCACAGAGTGTGTAAATAAGTACAGGGTGTGTGAAACCACCAGTGGTATCTCCCAAAGCAATAGATCTAGTGTTCATATAAATAATAGAGCCTACATTTATGTCCATCACTTGCTGAATACAGAAATTCAGGATGCCTCTATCCTTGGTCACCTTACTATGATGGTTTGTCGGAATCATTCTTCCAGAAATAAAATAATGTCAGGCCTTAGATACTACATTTTGCATAGAGAGGGGAAAGTTGACTCTAACTCCATTCTTTACCTTCCAAGCCCTGTCCTCATTAGTTAGAAAAGAAATTACCTCATCTAAGGCCTCATTTTTAGTAGAAAATGAACGATACCCATTGGCATACATAAATGTCCTCTAACTGATAAAACTCACTTATTTTATTTGGAGTAAACTCCACCCTTTTTCCACAAACAAAAACAAAATTGTCAGAAGCCTCCGAAAAGTTAGCATAAAATTCCATAATTATACCAATAATCGCATCAGCAGTAAAAGAACAGAAATTTTCCCACTATTGAGAAATAATTAATCGTTCAACTTCTCCTCCCGGATTCTTAAAACCATGATTCGAAATTACTTTTTTATGCTCAAGTAGACCATTAAATCGAGCACTAGCCTAAAGCTGACAAATTTTTACTCGTCAAAATCTACTTTTCTTTTGCTCGTTCTTGGGGCCATAGGAAATCTAAGAAAAATTTGATAAAAAATCTAAATAAATTCCCAAAATTCTAAAAATCACAATGTAAAATGTTTTAAACCTAAATCCACTATTTTAAAACTAAATCCACTAAGTAAGAGTTCTTCACCTATGGATTTTCTCAAAATCTCTCAAAAAATTCCAAAATTTTCGGATCTAGGCAATGTGAGATAAATTCTTGGTGAAAATAAAAAATTTTTAGTTTAAAGTGTAGCTCTTACCTAGAGAAGATGAAATCTGAAATTCCTTTGCCTCAAACTCACCTCAAATCCTCCCAAAATCCAGCCGTAGGTACAAAAATCGAATGTTAAAGGTAACTTAAGGGGTAAAAATTGTAGCTAACAGTGAAAATCACGAATTTCTAAAGGTTAAAAGCTGCTCTCGGGTCGAGGGCGCCGTCGGCGCTGAAGGCCCAAAAAATTAATGTTTTGATTTTTTTCAAAATTTTAATTTCCTTTCAATTTACTGAAAAGTTTTTTAAGTATTTTTAAATTCAATTTTTTACCTAATAATAATTCACAAACAAATATTTCAAAAATAATCATTTTCACAAACAACAACAAACTAACTTTTATATATGAAAAATACACTTTTTACAAATACATTTTTCAAATCACACATTCACACATATTAAGCAAACTAATTATAAATCAGTGTCAAAATCAAGCCACAACACTAAAAGCTGAGACACAAAACTATACACATAATCAAAGTTTAAAATTATAAAGCAAAACAAAACTAACCAAATCAAATCCACACAATCACATTAAATACATAAATATTTTAAACTAGCAGAGAATCCAAAGTCTTAAATTATTCCACCTCATCCTCACTGTTGTCTCCTCCTCTAATATCTCTCATTAATTGGTAATGAACATACAAATTGTAGAAGTATCGATACGGGAATTGATCTGTCAAATTTTCTTTGATCCATCCATTTTCTTTAAACATCCGAACTAATCCTGCTTCAAAAGTTCCAATATGATTAAAATTCTTTCATTCTCCAATCTAGGTGATCAAAAAGTTATTTAAGATCTCCAACTGCATTCATAATACTCTGAAGTTCTCTTTCAATCTTTCAAGTTCTCTTTCTATTTTAGTCATTCTCTTCTCCAAAGTTATTGCACTTCCAACTGTTGGTGGCATCAATGGGGTTGAAGCCTCTGATGAATGATCCCTTTAAACATCCGAACTAATCCTGCTTCAAAAGTTCCAATATGATTAAAATTCTTTCATTCTCCAATCTAGGTGATCAAAAAGTTATTTAAGATCTCCAACTGCATTCATAATACTCTGAAGTTCTCTTTCAATTTTCTTCAACTTCTTCTCCAAAGCAAGTGCACTTCCAACTGCATGATACGCATAACAAATTTAATAATGATAGATCCTATATTAATGGGTTCTTTCATTTGAATGCATTAATTTAAAATAGCACTTTCTTTGGTGACTCTACTAATCTTCATAGTAGGGAGCAATTTTGTAGAAATAAAGAAACAAATTAAAAAAATTGTGGAAGGATGCTCAGGTCCATAAATTGGCCCATTCATAATGATACCCATAGCAGATTTAAATATGATAGATCCTATATCAATAGGTTTTTCAATTTGAATGCAGTAATTTAAAATAGTACTTTCTTTGATGACTCTACCAATCCTTATAGTAGGGAGTAATTTTTATCCTTGCTGTCGGCACTATTTTTGGTATGGGGTTTGCCCGTAAGAAGTTGTCGGTCATCGGAATTGAAATCCCGTCGCCCGCTTCGGAAGGACGTTTAAAAAAATTTAGTTTTTAATCCTTGCAGAAGTAAATGGTACAGCCTTACCTCGTACGAAGACAACTCCTTGGGTAATTCCATATAAATTTGCATATAACTCCTTTACTATAGGTACAAAAACCACAATGGTAGTGTAGCACAGAACTTCCCATCATCTTTGCACAATGATCTTATCAATCGGAGAACTTGGATTGATCAATCCATGATTAACAAAACCTCTCTCCTTGATCATTCTCTTCTTTGTAACAGCTTTTTCATATAATCTCTGCGCGACAAAACTAATAAACTTTCTTTTATTGAAAACTTCATACTTTGAAGTATTTCTGGAATTGGAAGCCATGAAATTCAAAAATAGGAAGTTTCTCGTCGTCCAAGGTAGTTTTTTAGACTTTAATAACACCTCCCGACGGTTATTAGGAAGCAAAATCTGCCAAAGTCTGCCAAAATTTGTCCTGAACTGTTAAACTCCTCTCGGCGCCATCGGCGCTCTTGATTGGCACTGCTGGTGTTGAAGTTCGTTTACTTGGGCGTCGTCGGCGCCAGTGGCCAAAAATTGAGACTTTCATTTTTTCGTTCAATTTAATTCCAAATTTTTCTCCAATATCAATATTTGACTTAGTTTATAATATATTAAATCGTGTAGGATTATTATCTACTAATATATAAAACACTTATCAAACAAAATAGTAATACACAGACATATATGTATGGGTTGCCTCCCACAAAGTGCTTGGTTTAACGTCGTCAACCCGACATACCATTTGCTTAGTTAGTTTGACTTAACATTAAAACTTCTTTAAATTGAGGTATGTGACCTTTATAGTAATGCTTCAAACGATGCCCATTAACTTTAAATAATTTTCCCGTGTTAGGGTCTTTAACAGCGACAGTTTTATAATGATAGACTTTAATCACTTTAAATTGTCCTAACCATCTGAATTTCAATTTTCCTCGAAATAATCTCAATCTTGTATTATATAGTAGAACTTCTTATCCAAGTTCAAACTTCTTCTTAATAATCTTCCGACTATTTATAGATTTTTGCATTATCGTATGCTTCATTTCTAATCTCCTCAATTTCATTGAGTTGCAATAATATTTTCTCACTAGCATCTTTTAGATTAAAATTAAATTCCTTAATAGCCCAAAATGCTTTATGCTCTAATTATACTGGTAAGTGGCATGTTTTTCCAAAAATCAGTTTATATGGGGACATTCCTATAGGAGTCTTAAAAGCAGTTATGTATGCCCATAATGCAGTATCTAATCTAGCAGACTAGTCTAATTTATAAGGATTTACAGCTTTTTCTAAAACTCATTTTATTTCACAATTTGATATCTCTGTCAGTCCGCTTGTCTGAGGATGATAAGTAGTAGAGAATCAATGAATAATATCATATTTCTTAATCATTTTTTTGATTCTTTTATTCCTAAAATGAGATCCTCCATTAGTAATAATTACTCTCGGCA
>NW_018228693.1:10399-10777 GCF_001263595.1 Phalaenopsis equestris
TCTTGTAAAAATATTTTTAATTAAAAATTTAGAAACACTCTGAGCATCACATTTGGGTACAACAACAACTTCAATCCATTTAGACATATAATCAACTACATGTAATATATATAAATTTCTAAATGAAGGCATAAATTGTCCCATAAAATCTAATCCCCACACATAAAAAATTTCAACTTCCAATGTGTAATTTAGAGGCATTTCATTTCTTTTAGAAATATTTCCTACTAGTTGACATCGATCGCATGTTTTATTATATTCATTAACATCTCTAAAAATAGTAGGCCAATAAAATCCAGCTTGCAAAATCTTATATGCCGTTCTATTTGTTCCAAAATATCCTCCAAATTCATAATCATGGCATCTTTCTTATCAATT
>NW_018228693.1:12149-13557 GCF_001263595.1 Phalaenopsis equestris
TTCGGAACACAGTGAATTGGGCTTACCTAAGCACTATCTGAAGTAGGATATATAATTCCAGCATCTAACCATTTTAAAATTTCTTTTTTAACCACTTCTTTCATTATTGGGTTTAAAATCATATGAGGATCAGGTTTAGGTTCATGTTGTTCATCTAATAAATTTCTGTGCATACAAATTGAAGGACTAATTCCTTTAATATCTGCTAAAGTCCATCCAAAAGCCTTTTTATATTTTTTCAACATCTCTATCAATTTTTGTTTTTAAATTTCAGTTAAATCAGAAGATACATTAAATGACAATGTATATGACTCTCCTAAAAATGCATAATTTAATTGGGCAGGTAATATCTTCAACTCAAGTTCAGGTGGTTTAATACTTGAAGGAACAAGACTTTAATTATCAATTTTCAACAAATCCAAAGTTTGAAATTTGTCCTGAATATAATCCAAATCTTCTTCCGTTATTTCATCCTCATTCTCAAAAAATTCTCCTTACATCAGTTTGTCTTCAAACTAATTCTTAAATTGCTGATTACTCAGATAATCAGCTACTTCCATCCTGAAACATTCCTGCTGATTACACAGATAATCAGCAACTTCTATCCTGAAACATTCATTATCTTTTTTCTATTGCAGGATATTTCATAGCTTTTGCTATATTAAATTTTACTTCTTGATCATTAACTCTCATTATTAATTCTCCTTTTTGCACATCTATCACAACTCTCCCTATAGCAAGAAATGGTCTCCCTAAAATAATAGGAATCTCTTTATCTTCCTCCATATGTAATACTATGAAGTCTACAGGGAAAATAAATTTATCCACGTTTACTATTACATCTTCTATAACTCCTTTTGGATAAGTTATTGATCGATAAACTAACTGAAGAGTTACAGTATTAGGGGAAATCTCTCTCAAATCTAAATTTTTAAAGATCGATAAAGGCATAAGATTGATACTCGCTCCTAAATCACATAAAGCATTTCCATAACACTTTTCACCAATAACACAAGGTGTAGTAATACTATCAGGATCTTTTAATTTTTCAGGAAGCTTTTTCTGAATAATAGCACTACACTCTTCACTGAGTTCAATGGTCTCATGATCTGTAAACTTTCTTCTCTTGTTTAGTATATCCTTCATAAATTTCATATAACTTGACATTTTTTCCAAAGCTTCAACAAAAGGAATATTTATCGTTAACTTCTTAAGGATTTCTAAAAATTTTGTAAATTGTTTATCTTTATTCTTCAGTCTCAGTCTTTGAGGAAAATGAGGTAATGATTTTTTTTTAAGGATCTTGTGTTTGTTCATTTTCATTTTGTTCACTTTCCATTTCTTCGTTCTCTTCATCAACTTCAGTTTCTCTTTGGATCCTTATTTCAACTTCTTTTCCACTTCATAA
>NW_018228693.1:13756-31757 GCF_001263595.1 Phalaenopsis equestris
CTTAACTTGTGGGTTAGGGTTGGAGTTAAATCCAGGAGGATAATAAGGTTGATAATTAGGATTTCCTTGATTGTTCAGATTTTTTGATGGATTCACCAAATTGTTATAATTATTCCAACTAAAATTAGGGTGATTTTTCCATCTAGGGTTATAATAGTTAAAATAAAGATTGTTATTTCGATTATTTATAGCATTTAAAGTTTTATAAGATAATTGAGTATCAAGGATCTGTCCTAGTAAATTTTCCTCTAATACTGGGTGTATTTGAGAATAGTTCACTCCTATTTGTTCAATTTTTTTTTGAAATAGCAGCAATTTGAGATGCTAAAATAGACATTGCGTCACAATTATGAATACTAGCTATTCTCTTAGGATTTACTCTTTTAGAGGGCCACTAAAAATTGTTAGTAGTCATTTCTTCAATTAAAGAGTATGCTAATAGATCTAAGTGATCCTACTAATCCATTGTAAAATGTTTAAATTGTTAACCAATCTAGTAAAGCATGGTGTGGACATTTTCTAAGAAGATCTTTAAATCTTTCCCAGGCTTCATATATGATTTCCCTTTAAACTGACAAAAAGATTTAATATCATTTCTAAGCTTAGCGGTTTTTTAGGGTGGTAAATATTTAGCCAAGAATTTTTGTGATAGTTCTCTCCAAGTTCTGATAGATTCAGGTGCTAATGAATTTAACCAAGCTTTGGCTTTATCATATAATGAAAAAGGAAAAAATTCTAATCCTAAGAACATCATTAGACACTCTGTCATATTTAAATGTAGCACAAATTTTAAGAAAACTAGCAAGATGTAAGTTAGGATCTTCAGTAGGTGTTCCTACAAATTGATTATTTTATACCATTTGGAAAATAGTAGGTTTAAGCTCAAATAAATTAGCAGCAACATCAGGATTTTGAATAGTCAAGTGAAGTTCATCTGCTGTCGGATTAGCATAATCTTTTAAAGGTCTGTCGATTTTCATTTATTGGATTATCTAAGTTATTCGTCATTTCTTTTAAATTTATAATTTCTTTTAGTTGTTTTCAATTTTTTTCTAATAATACGTTCTTATTCTTAATCATAAGGTACTAAACCTTCAGATCCAATACTTCGCATAAACAAAAAAAATAAGCAAAGTAAAATTCTTTAAAAAAATAATTAAATAAGAATATATTTCTTTTTGGATTTTTGATTTTTTTTAATAATATTTTTTTTATTTTGATTATTTTTATAATTATCTCTAAATTTCCTACTTTACCAAATCTATTTAATTTAACTGTTACCTTCTCCGGCAACAACTGTTACATTCGCCGGCAACGACACCAAAAACTTGATCCTGAGAAAGTAAAGTTGTGTAAAATTTGTATAAGTATAGGCAATTAATAATGAGATTCTACACAAGTATACGTATCATTATCAAGTAATAATGGAGTTTCTATTTAAGCCCCAAATATCGATCCCATAGGGAATGTTTAAATTTGAGATAATAAATTAACTAAGAAATTCACAGAAAGTAAAACGAAATCACTATCACTAGTTTTGAATTTTAAGATATTATCACAACTAAATTACTTAACTATTAGCAAAACATAAATGTAAAGTTTAAATGGTAACTACTAATCTACTAAATTATGTTTATGTAATGAAGATTTCTTATGTGAAAAAGCATCTTTCCCACTACAATGAGTTTTTTTTTGAAATGAGATGAAATAAATATTTATAATATGTATTGTGCAAAATAGGAGCAGTTTTAATTCTCTACCCTGATATAGTGTTATAGAAAATCATTGGCTAGGCTAGAAGGATACCGACTTCCACTCCAGAGCTCCCACTTCCCTTCACTTGAAGGCTAACTCTCACTTTATTTTTTTAACACTAAGACTGAATTGAGAATTTTAGTCTGTCACCCTAAATATTCTCCAATTCTACACCCAATAAAGTCTATTTTCATATTTATTTGCACTTAATTCCACGAACTAATTTCTCCTTCATGGAATCAAATGTGATCCTCACTCTGCTGTAGAACTCATACTCCATTTCTTAAATCATATGTTTCACAACACATTTTAATAATTCAATTGGCCAGATCAAAAAGTAAATTAAGTTCGGAGTTGAAAAATCATCACAATTTATTTTATATTTTAATATTGGCACATCTATGTTATCTCTTCTTATATCTTAGATTAGGGAGAAAGATAAAGGAAACTACCTAGGCTTCATGAGAAAGATACAACAAAACACAAATTTGATATGTAAAAGAAAGTTCATACAACACTATTAAACAAACAGCACTTATCTGAAACTCTTTCTCAAAGCAAATCCCTTGTAGCCTTTCCTAGGAAATGTAGGAAGAAGAAATCTCTTACTTTTCCCCTTCTCCAACACTCTTATAGAAAGATTCACACTTAGTCTCACTACAAAAAATCTAAATTATATGAACAATGAACTCTTAATGGTTTGTGGAATGAAGATAGTGTGTAGGAGAATGCATTATGGCAATGAGAAGTCAAGAAGATTTGATTAGAGTCCAAAAGTCCTCTTTTTTTATCAATTTCAGCCCCATATAGAGCATCAAGTCGGTTCTCCAATAAGCCTGAAAATCTCTTAAAAAAGCGTCCAAATACATTGAATATTCTAGAATCAGTGGCTGAACCAACATTGGCGTCGTCAGCGCTGTTCTGGAGCCGTCGCCGCTGAGTAAAATTTACTGTCTGTTCTATTGGTCTGCGTTGTCGGCACTGCCCTTGGCGCTGAGTATTTTTTCAAAAATGCCATTTTGACTCCAAATTCTATCCTTTTTGCTTCCTTTTTTGCTTTAATTTCTAAAAATTAACAACCTGCAAGAAAACATCAAAATATCTTCCATTAAAGTGCAATATCACCAAAAATGAGTATAAAATATATGTTTAAAAATGCATATATTTTTGTTGTATCACTAATCCAAGCCTTTTTTGATTCATTATACATATTTCCTATATTTCATATCATATATACAATATAGAGAAGTTCATCTTGAGTAAATGAAGGTTTAGAAACAAACCCCATGCAATTTGGTTTCAATTTGGTTGAGTCTAGGCGAAGATCTTTAGGTTTTAATGTGAACGGTTCTCGTGTTAGGTCGCTTAGGGAGGATAATGAGGAGCCATCCAATCATGCGTGTATCCATTGGTTGGAGGAGAATGACCCAGTCAAACTCTTGGGGCGTGAACCGCGGGCCGCGTGACAGCTGAGGTGGAAGGCGACGTCGAATGGCGGAGCACTGCGTGTGAGTTTAGAGCTGTTGTAGGATGAGTTGGCACCGCGTGGATAAGTAGAAAAATGGATTTTTCGAATTATTTTATTTGTTGAAACTTCAAAAATCTATATCTTTCTCTAGAAAAATCATAAAAATAAAAGAAAAATATCCTCTTGCTAAAAAAAAATACAAAATTTGATTCTATAAGTTTTCTGAACTCAAAGAAGTCTAATAAAAATATAAAATCTTTTTGGTAATTAAAATATTATTTTCCATTTTATTAAATCATTGAAATTGATCCAAAATTAAATAATAATGATGAAAATTTAATTCAAAAAATTATGAAATTTTACCTAAGTGTTTCTCTGACTTAAGGAAACCTCTAATAATTTTCTCATAAATAAAAGACTTTATTTTGGATAGTTAAAATAGTTAAATAAATTAATTTTGAAAACTCTATTTCCTGTATTTAAAAAACAACATAAAGAAAAACCACATTATCTTTCTTTAATGTTTCAATTAACTCATCGATATGCCACTCTGAATGTTCAAGTCATTTGAGTTGTGATTGATGAGTTATGAGGTAAAGTACCCCAAGGGCAAAATGGTCATTTTAGATTTTGGTTCTTAATCAAAATTTATGATTATCCAAAGGAAAATGGGAAAATTTTGATCTTAATAAATATAATTGGATGATTGAAATACAATGAGACTAAAAAGTAGAAACTCACTCACCACGTTTGCACAACACCATCATGATCATAATTCTCCTAATCTTCATGACTTGGAAGTCAATTAAGACCAAATGATTCTTAAGTGATGGGCTTAAGATAGAAAAGATGATAACTTACTTATCTTGAACTTAATATTGATGATGATGTGATCTTACAATAAGAATACATATCACTTAAATCAAAATTTTGATAATCACCATTCTACCTATCATGATTGTTAAAGGCTTAGTAGTGACATAGGCTCGATATCTACACTCGATTAATCAGATTTAGAAGCTAACATGATTGGTGATTAACATCTTTAAACACTACAAGCCTAACCTTAATTGCGGGCACCACAATATTGAATGACTTAAACTTGCCTTAGGGACACCCACTTAAATAACTTTCAAATGAAACATCAATTGATTAATTGAGTATTATATCCTTGGGATGATTAAATTGTCAAATTTCTCTGAGCAGCGGGGTAGTCACACTTCGACCTCAAATGATTAATTGAACAATATGATAAGTTCAAAATGAACTCGGAATATTTCAAGTGATCTTCAAATTGGTTCAAGGTCATTCCTCGAGCATTTTCAAATCTATTGGACATTTTGAATGGCAAATTAGACTTGTCATATTTTTGTTCGAAAACCATCCACTGCGATCTTCTGAGACAATAAAGTCATAAATTAGGGTTTGGTAGCTAAACCTTCATATACTCCTGCAAGTTAAATTCTCTGCAAAATTATATACATACCTTGCAAGTACTAACCTTTCAGGTGGAGGAATGAGAGGAATCGACAGGTATGCTTTTAAATTATTGTATTTACCTTTTTGTACTTCTTGCCTTGAGCTTGCATGTTAAACAATAATGTCACTCTGCATGAAAACCAAAACTACTAGGATAGCAATAAAACCAAAACCAAAACTAAAAATCAATCAAGAAAAAATTTACCACCACAACATTTAAAATATAAGACAACTCAAAATTTAATCACAAACTTCACAAAACAAAAATTGCAACTAAATTAAAATATCTCTATCGGATGATTGGAAATCCCTCAGAGGAGGTAACCTATGGTTGCTAACAAGATTTCCCATGGTCTAAATAAAATTATGGAACTCATTAAGTTGAGTTTAGTAAATTCACTTAGACTAAGTGAATCCGAAAAAAATAGTGGTACTGGAACGAGGGAACCGTAGGATCCTAACCAGTGTCGCAACTTTAATATGCCCCATAACATTTAAATAACCATCACCCTCAGGGACATCTGATTTGATATCATAACTTGACGCATTAGAAAACCTAAACTTGTCGCGATGAGAAGCTTGGAGCTAGCATTGTGTGTAGCATGGCTATCTTCAGCAGTAGAACATGTCTACACCAACTAACAGAATTAAATAACCAAGCCATAAGACTTGGAGGTTGTCCGCCTAGTGTGATATAAATCCTCAATCTTATCTTTAGGCCTTTGTATAGCTCTATTGTACAATATAAGCCCTAATTCGTCTTAGGTCTCTGAGATTGTCGTTCATCAAGACCTAAATCCTCACATCTTCTAGGCTATTTTTATGATCGTTTCACACAAATGTAAGCCCTAAATAAATAAAAATTGATAGGATAAAACATTTTAATATTTCTCTCTAAAATTGAAGCCAAACCAAAACCATAGGGTAGCTTGGGAAGTCACTGATGTTCGTCTCTGGGTCTGTGGCATCCTCCAATTCTTTCTCCTTCAGATTCTACAAAAAATGTTCCAAATTTGAGGCATTCCCTTTCACACCTCTTTGTTTGATTTTATTGAAAAGTCCTATCCTTTTGACCTCTTTGAAGATAATATTCTTTAATTTTTATCGAGAGTATTCTTAGGTGACTTCGGTTATCTAAGATGTAATTAACTATGGGGGCTTTCCCTTATATGAAGCTTTTCCGAACCCAGCTTAATCTAAACACAATTTAATTCTCTATATTAAATAGAGGAACTTGCCAGCTTATAAATAAAATGGTTTTTGCAGACCAAACGGATGTCATATATTTCTTAGTTTATTTGATTGAGCTTTACCCTCAAGTCTTATATTTATCTTTCGGGATAGATACATTGCTTGAGGTATAGCACTCTTTCATTTAAATTATGAAATATATGAAATCAGTTTGATTTCATATTTTTCTAAACTTATATATAATATATCTAAATTAAATGTCTTTTGGAAGCGGGCGATGAGATTTCTATTCCAGTGACCGACATTCATCAGAAAAATTTTCATTTATATCATCATTAATGTTTTTTTATTTTTTTATTCAATTTTTGACAAATGATCAGTGATTGGATTATTAGTGTTTCATATCTACTTCATGAAAATTGAACTCTTGCTAAAGAAGGACCCATCTGATTAATCTTATTTTTGCATCCTTGTAGTGGAATGATCAACATTCAAAATACATCTAGCTTCGATAAGATATGGTCTAAATTTTTCAAAAGCATATTTTATTGCCAATAACTCTTTTTTAGTTGCTGTGTAAATAATTTGAGCTTAATTAAGAGTTTTACTACATAATATATAAATTAAAAATCTTATCTTATTTTTATCCTAAAACAGCCCTAATAGCATAATTATTTACATCACTCATTAACTTAAATGGTTTCTCCCATTTATATGAAATAATTTTGGGTGTAGTGATTAATTTTTCCTTTAATTTAGGCATTTATAATTAAAATCAAAATTCATATCTTTTTTTCTATAAGATGGCATAGAGACTTAGCATTTTTTGAAAAGACTTTAATGTACCTTTGGTAAAATCAAGCATGTCCCAATATCTTCTTACTCCTTTTACTGTAGTAGGAGGGTGTAGTTCAACAATAACTTGTATTTTTGTTGGATCTACTTCCATGCCATTTTCAAAATTCTTTTGTCCTACACAATTCCCCCTAGAAACATAATTTGACATTTTTTCTAATTGAGAACAAAATTTGTTTGTTCACAGTGTTTTAGAACCTTTACTAAATGATTTAAAAATGAATCAAAATAGGTTCCAAAAACAAAAAAGTCATCCATAAAAACTTCTATTTCTTTCTCAATTAAGTGGACAAAAATGGGCATTGTACACCTTTCAAAAATTTTTTGTGCATTGCATAAACAAAAAGACATTCTTCTAAAAAAATAAAGTTCCTTAAGGACTAGTAAATGTCATCTTTCTAGAGCATCTTGAGTAATAGGTGATTGGTGGTACCAAAAATATCCATCCAAAAAAGCAGATATAGTGGTGTAAAACAAGTCTATCCAATATTAGATCCAAGAAAGGTAAAGGAAAGTGGTCTTTCCTAATGGTGATGTTTAATTTTCTATAATCAATACAAATTCACCATCCAGTAACTTATCTTGTTGGAAATTAATTCATTCCTTTCATTACTCCTACAGCTACTCCTCCTTTCTTAGGAACACAGTGAATAAGGCTAACCCAAGAACTATCTAAAATTTGATAAATAATTCCCGCAACTAACCACTTTAAAATTTCTTTCTTTACTTGTTATTCCATAATTGGATTTATTCTTCTTTGAGAATCTGCTTTAGGTTTATAGTTATCTTCCATTAAAGTTCTGTGCACACAGATTAAAGGATTGATCCCTTTAATATCATCTAATGTCTATCCAAAGGATTTTGAATATCTTCTCAATATCTCCAATGATTTTTCTTCTTGTTCTGCAGTTAAATCTAAGGATATAATAACTTGTAAAGTTGATGAGTTCCATAAAAATGCATATTTTAAATGAGTAGGGAGAACTTTCATCTCAAGTTTAACAGATTTTTCAATAGATGGAATCAGAGGTTTGTTATTCTCAGTAGTGTCTAAAATTTTTAAAAAAATTTAATATAATTTGAATCTACAGTGTTTATAACATTTGATTTATCCTTTAAATCGCTCTCAATTTCTTTCTTCAGTTCTTCCTGATCTGATACGACTTCATCTTTTTTTATTATATAGCTTCACATTTTTTTTTGAAAATGATTAACAATCATATAATCAATAATGTCCATTTTATAGCATCTCCCATTCTTTCTTTTATCAGGATACTTCATTGATTTAACTATATTAAATGTAACTTCTTAGTTTTTAACTCTCATAGTTAATTCTCCTTTTTCCACATCTATCATTACACGTTAAGTTGCTAGGAAAGGTCTCCCCAAAATAATAGGATTTTCTTTATCTTCTTCCATATCCAGCACAATGAAATCAACAGGGAAGATAAATTTATTCATCTTAATAAGTACATATTCTATAACCCCTTTAGGATAAGTAATAGATAAATCAGCTAACTGAAGGGTCATAGTAGTGGGAGAAATCTCTCCTAAGTTTAACATTATAAAGATAGATGATGACATGAGATTAATGCTTGCCCCTAAATCACATAAGGCTTTTCCACAAAATTTTTCTCCAATTGTCATTGGCATGGTAAAACTACCAGGGTCTTTAATCTTTTAAGAAAGCTTTTTTTGAATTATTGCACTACATTCTTCACTAAGTGCAACAATATTATAATCATCAAACTTCCTTTTTTTTATTTAAATTTCTTTCATAAATTTGGCATAACTTGGCATTTGTTCTAAAGCTGCTGCCAAAGGAATGTTAATTATAAACTTCTTAAATATCTTGAAAAATCTTGAAAATTGATGACCTAATTTTTACTGTCTTAGTCTTTAAGGAAAATGAGCTGGTGGTTTTTCTAAATTAATTTTTATCACATGGATAGTTTTAAAAGATTTTGTGTCAACCAACTATCTAAATGAGTTTTCTCCAATGACTGGGGGTCCTTGAGGTTGACTCATTCCATAGCAGTCTAACTTTCTCGCAATATCAGCAACTTGACAAGTTAAGATTGAAAGTACATCAGCTTCATAAATATTTGCTACATTCTTGGAGTTTAATCTCTCGGATGGACATTGAAACTTTTTGATGGCCATATCCTCTCTATAAATTATTTTGACATGTGTGAACCTCTAGTAGTAGTGTTGATGTTGGCTCTCAATAATCTAACTAATCTGCTATAGAAGGTTTGAATAATAAGCTAATCATGTAATGTGTGATATGGGCACTACCTAAGAAGCTCCTTAAATCATTCCCAAGACTCATAAAATTATTTCTCTTCATATTTATAGAATGAAGTGATATCATTCGGTAACTCAGCAGTTTTAGATGGTGAATAATACTTGGCTAGAAATTTATGTGCCAAATCCCCCTGAGTCCTAATAGAATCGTGTGCTAATGAAATAAGTCACATTTTGGCTTTATCCCTCATAGAAAAAGGGATAAAGTCAAATTCTAATGGTCTCATTGGAAACACCGTTATACTTGAATGTGGCATAGAGTTCTAGGGAACTTGTTATATGTAAGTTAGGGTCTTTAGATAGTGTTGACCTCATTTTTTATGAGGTTAAATCCTTTTCTCTATAATCTAGGAACTAGCCTTAAGACATTCCTTTGTAATATCTTAGAGGACTATTGATAGAATTTACAACCCACGTGGACATTCAAAACACTTCTTGACTCCTCTTGTGAAGTCCCCCATGGGTGGTCACAAGCCTCCAAATGTCATTTGAGATGGCTAAGACCAACATGTGGTGACTAAAGAGTGGGTTACTATAGGTTCAATGCTCCTTCGAACAACCCTTGGAGACTCTGTTTTGATCCCTCACACACCTACTCACACTCAAACCCATCAAAACATCCACATGCCCCAAACCCTAAAATCACTTTCACTAGACCCACCTCCTTAACTCTTTCAGAAACTCATTTGGGTTGTCCCAAGCTCTAAGAATTTGGTTAAGATGCCTAGGAGCAACATGAGGAGACTCAAAAGAGAGTTCTCATTTAGTATCTTATGGTTACAAGATGGCTAATCATGACATGCATGATTATCTTACTCAATTTTCCCATAATACTCCTGATATGCCTAAAAATGTACTATTTTTTATGTTATATTTTATAATGATATTGTATATTTTGTAATGATATTGCACTTTAAATTCATTTTTTCTTGTGTTTTTGGCTATAGGTACATCAAATTGAAGAATTTGGAGTGATTGAAGCAAAAGGAACAAAAATGGACCAAAACGGAGCAAACCAGAGCAAATCGGGTCAAATTGGGGCATACCAGAGCCATGGTGGCCGAAACCAGACACTTAAGTGCATGTGCTCGGTGCTTAAGCACCCAAAATGGTGCTTAGGTGCCACCAGACAAAGAGGAGGGAGCTTAAGCGCCCAAAAACGATGCTTAAGTACCAAAAACTGTTTTCAACATATCTTCTAGAATATACATCGGATTCAGACTATTTTTGAAGAGGAGTTTCATGTGTCTCTTGGGGAACTTATTGGAAATGATAAAATAAAATTTATAGAAGGATTTGGGAAGGTTATTAGTAGTTTTGAAGAGGCACTTTAGGCACCATTTGGAAGATTCAATGAATATGGACATTTTGGAAGGGACACTTAGAATCTCTTGGGAAGTTATAAATAAGGCCTGGAAATGTTTTTGAAATGACACTTTGACTCTTTAAAACTAATTGGAAGAGGAGAGGAAGACTTTGAGAAGAATAAGAAGGCTTGGGCGTGAACTCCAAGGGGGGCGACAAGGTGAGAGAGAAGGAGAGAGAGTGAGAGATTTTTTCTTTTCTCTTCACTTTGTTCTTAGAGAGGATTGTAAGGGGATTGTGTTTGCCATACAAGGAGAGTTTGATTTCCATCTAAGATAGGTATTTTAGTTTTATTTTGATTTGGATCTAGTACTTTGTTTGTATTGTTTCAAAGTCTTGTTCAATGAAAACATTTTGTTATTTCTCTATGTGTAGTGATTAGTTTTCTTCACTCTTCCCTCTTGTAATGAATTAGTATGCCTGTGTAGGATATACAATTGAATAGAGTGAGAATATACTGTGATTATTTTACTTTGTTCTTTACTTAAATGTAAACTTGATCAACTTGCATGTTAAAATTTGTTGTGAGAACATGTAAGATTTGTGATGGTGTTGTCTCAATCAACAGTGGTAAATTCACATGAGATTGTATGGATGAGAATGTAGTCTATATGGTTGAGTACAAATAAATAAGGAAATAATCTTTGATGGGTGTAGAATTAGAGGACATTAGATTGACAGGCTAAAGCCCCCTAAAAGATGTTAGCCTCCAGGAAGAGGGATAAGAGAGAACTCTAAAGTGAGAGCTAGTATCTTCTCTACCTACACCATCTTCAGAACTATTCAAACTTTAGATTAACTAATATTCTTTATAGCATCTCTAGTAAGGTTAAAGAATATATTTGCTCTTATTTGTCACAATGTCTCTCATTAATTATTTTACTTTTATGTCACTAATTTCATTGCATGAGGAAGAGTACTTTTAATATATTAAACCCCACTTTCTGATTTTCACTAAGTATTTTAGTTTAGGTGTAGAAGTAGTATTGTAGTGATAATTGTATGATATAATCGAAACCAAAAATTTATCGACTTTCCAAGCTAGGACGTGTTATTTTAGACTAGAACTTCTCTTGAAAGCCATCGTGATTAACCTCAATCTCCGTGAGATCGATATTTGGGGCTTAATCAGAAAGCTCTATATTACTTGATAATGATACATATACTTGCATAGAAGCCCTAATATTTAAAAATATTATTAAAATCTTACTTTGCTTGGGAACAAGTTTGGGATCAAGTTTTTGGTGCCATTGTCGAGGATTAAAATCTTCAAGTAGTGGTGTCAACTTCATAAATCCTTGCATATAGAAAAAATTGGGATCAACTCCCAATGTCTAAAGATACCGAAAATTCCTTAAATTTTTAACTTCTCACCAAACATCATTTTAACCCATTTTAAATTGTCCAAATGACCCATAAATTCTCAAAATGACCCTAATGCTCAAAACATCCATTTTTTCACCACAAATAATTTCAAAACTCCTTCAAAATTTCCAAGTTGTCATAGAATACCACAAGCTCTCCAAAATTAACCAAATTGACCCAAATTTCCCAAAATTACCAAAGTAGCCCAAAATCCCCAATTTTCACCAAAGCCATCCCAAACTCTTTCTCACCATACAGAAACTCAACTCTGCAAAATTCAAGCCCAAAATAAATTATCTTTTCATGGCAATCCCTCATATTCTGTTAAGCTAACCATAATTAAATATAAAAGCCCATCTTTCTAAAGCTTTCCATAAAAATTTTTAATAGCCCACAACCCAAGCCTAAACTTTGAAATCCAAAGGCCGACATGAAAAACTCATTATCCACTTTTTTATTTATCACACATCTAATTAAATCAAACCATGCTCATGCCATACATGCTTAAGCCCCATCAAAATTTAGTATTTTGACTTCACCCCACCAAAAATCCAAAATTACTAAATACCTTTCTAATGAAAACTAATCATGACCCATGCATGTCATGAAATCATCCATGGGCATCATATGGTTGTCGGTCGTCAACATGGAAAAGTTGTTGGTTTAAGATATATATATATATATATATTTAAAGTGGAATTTTAAAATACAAGACCTAACTGATCTCATACAGACAATAATTTAAGTAAACGAGCACAACACCAAGAGTCATGCACCTGTCCCGAAGAATAGATGACTTACGAGATAGTGGGGCTCGATTAAATGAAGTAATGATATTATGACATCTACTTGGTCTGCAAAACCTCTTATGTTGAACGAAAAGTTCTCCTATCTAATGTAAAAGATTAGTCAAGGTTAATATTACCTGTGTTCTTAAAGTAAGGGCAAGCCTCTATAGTTAATTATATTCTAAATGACTGAAGTCATTAAAAAAACTCTTGATTTAAATTAGAGGTATTTGTTTTCATGAATCTCAAAAGTTTAGGATTTTAAGGTTGGACATAGGAAATTTCAAATGAGAAAAGGCTCAAAATAGGAACAGTTATTTTTGGAATCCAAAGGAAGAAAACTAGATATGTCATAGAACCTGAGGAGAGTCCCAAGCTATCCTATGGTTTAACCTCAATTTTGAGTAAATTATATTAGACGTTTTATCCTTCCAATTTTATTATTTTGGGCTTACACTTGCATGATGCTTTCATGGAAATAGCCTAGAATATAGGAGGGTTTATGTCATAACGAAGACGACCTTGGAGCATAAAGCGAGTTAGAGCTTTTATTGCACACATGGTTGTGCAAAGGCGTAAAGATAAGTTGAGGATTTATGTCATACTAGACGAGCTACCTCAAATTCCTATTGCTTTTTATTTAATTCTATGGAAAGGTTTTTTGATGACGATCTTGTCTGCTCTCTCGAAGGTATTCTCCCATATATCCTGTTCATGTTGCCCACATAGTTTTCTCCAAGCTCCTCGTTGAAGGGATGACTCCAGGTGCAAGGTTTTATGATTTTGTAGTATATATGTCAGGTTTGTTGTTGTTTAAGTGTTTTTAGGGGGAATTTTAATTTATGTTAAGCGACGCTATTAAGATTCTGTAGCTCTATCATCCCGGTATCACTATTTTATCTAAATTTTAATCAGTTTAAACAAGTTATCAAGCTCATTTAAGCCTGGAGAACTCTCATTAGCAACCATAGGTAAACTCATTCAAGAAATCCTTGTAAACCCAAAAGGATTGTAATGTTCATTCATTTCTTTGAAAGTTTATGTTTAATTTTTGAAAGTATGTTTTTGTTATTTTTTTTTTTTTGTTTAGTTTTGCATATAAAAAAAATAAATGCAGGTAAGAAAATGTTGTATGGTAAATAAAAGAACTGCAGTACCTAAAATGTAGAAGTTTACTTGGGCCTTTGTTGTCACTGCATGATTAGTATCATAAAATAAAGTAAATTTTTAGGGAATTTAAATAAATTATGGGAGAATAAAACATGAACATTCAATATGAAAAGTTGAAAAGTGTGTAGCAAGAAAACATGAGTAAGTAAAAGAAAACCCGTAGGCACAAATGAAAGATAGAGACTAACTGTAAGCCATTGTTAAAGGTGAGGACTCAGAGTTTCCCAACCTTGAGTAAGAACTACCAACCGAATAATCTATGGTGGGCAGTCTCTAAACTCGATCCAAGTGATAAACTCTATATCTTTAGAAGTTTTCACTTTAATCTTCATGCATGTAGAATTAACTTTAGCAGGCAAAAGTAGTTATATTGTGAAAAGGATTGATCTTTGAGATATTTTTGCAAAGTAGTATAATCCATAGATTAATTACTCTAATCAAGCTAGGACTACTGACAATCTATGAGTATCAAAGGTAGCAATATTATCAAGTGTCGATGGATAATATCATCAGTCCTATCCTTTCCCCTTATTGAAGGTCCTTGAGGTAGGAGATATTATCCCAAATCCCACTTTGTATTGCTCGTTTAACACTCATTAGCATTATCTTCATCTCCCTAGCCACCTAGACCTCAGACTTACACAAGCCTGATGATCCATATGTGGAAAAAATCAAATATCTCAATTTTTTCACTAGGAATTAAATACCTTAGGGAAGACTCAAATCCTTGAGCATTGGGTCATAAATGTAGGATAAGTAGTGTAGAGCATTTATTGATTTGGGTGAATTACTGGGTCCCGAGGCATAGCTTGATGGGTCCCTCAGGGTTTTAAGGATTGTATTCTTGAACAAAGCATAATAGGTTCAGTTGTCCTTCAAAATATTCAAAAAGATTATAAAAGGGTTCAGGGCACAACCCTAAATAACTTTTAAAGCCTTCTGAATCATTTTGAGTTCATTTAAACTTATTACGTTCATAAATTAATCATCCAAAGCTAAATTAAGATTCATTTGTGACATTTTAACTTGTGCTCAATGAACCTTGATGATTTAATTGTCCCATAAGTGAGGTAATTAGGTATTTACTTAAAATTCTACTTAAGAATTATGTGAGTGGATGCACTTAAGGGCAAGCTGAATTATTAAGGTCCCCGTGGTAATAATTAAAGCTAGGCTTGTAGTGCTTTCAAGGTATTCATGATTGACTATATTTTCTTTTCTAAACCTCTTTAAGCAGACTGAAATCAAGCCTAGTTCACTACTAAGTCCTTATGTTTTTATTTATGGATAAACTTGTAGTAAACAAAAATGTCGGATTAAATGGATTTAATTTTTTTTTGAATGGTCATGCTTATCATCTAATCACTGATTAAGGGCTTTGAATGAGTAAGTTATCATCTTCCTAGCTCAAGCCCACTGTTTTGGGATCATCCAATTAGATCAACTTCTAAGTCACAATAATTTAGAAAAATTACAATTTTTCCCCTGTTGTAGGAAAGTGATGAGTTAGTTTCTATCTCTTAAACACTTATGTTTCAAACATGTAAGAGAGTTCATCATGATCAATATTTCCCATTTATTATCTTCAATGTGGATCATTTTTTGTGATTTTTTTAATTATGTTTTATTTTCTCATTCATGAGTTTTAATGATTTTAATATAAGAATATTTACCTTTACTTATTTGAACTCCATTTATTATTTCGTAAGATCCTCTGACTACAGTGAATCTAACACAGCAAATCTTGTATTTTTCTGATTTATGTTTTAATTTTTATGAATTATTTAATTGAAATAAAGGTACTTAGCATGGAGAATTAGAACTTTAAATCATAAGGTGGAAAAATCAAAGAACACTCCTAAGCACATGAAGATCAAGCCTTTCAAATTTCATGTCATGGTGGTTAATATTTAATTATTTATGATTAAAATAAGCCTAAGTAAAACTAAAAGACATGGCAAACAATGTTAATTTTTGGATCATAATATTCTCCTCTATTCACTTAGCACAGAAGTATTTTTATTTTATTTTTATAAATTTTCTACACTAAGTTATGATTTCTCAAAGTTTTTGAATTTCCCAAAATACCCCTAAATTTGCAAAAAAATACCAAAATACCCTTCATATCCCAAAAAATTCCTAAAACCTCCCAAATCATTACAAACCTCCTCTAAACCAGTCCTAACCACGTAATGTGATCAATTTGACCAAATTGACCATTTTTTACCAAAATCCCAATTTTGCCCCTAAATTCCCTAAAATCTCAAAAATTAATCCAGAAATTCCTAAAATCCCCAAATTCACTCAAAAGGTCCCCAAAATCAATTTGAATCACCGAGTTTTTTAATTATTCCCAAATTCACCAAAATGGCCTAAATTTCCCAAATTGCCCTTAAAGGCCCAAAAACCATAATTTGCACCCAATTGATCAAATTGACCCCCAATTTTCATTCAATTATCTCCTAACCTACCCAATTTCAAAGTCTAAACTCAATTTCAATTAAACCCAAGTCCAAATTGATTAGCCCATGGTTAATTTCAATTTAAATCCTTCATGCAAATTTTAAAAGCCCATACTCATATGCATTTTCAAAAGCCCATGACATTGATTTTAAATGGCCCAAATTAAGCACACATAACAAAAATTGATGCCTCATCATCTCATTTCAATTTAAATTATTTCATCATGGCATCATACCAAGCATACTATACATGCATTTGAATTTTTATCTAAATTGGGCAGCATGACATTTTTCTTTAAATAAAAAAAATTCCATTTGCATGAAACCTGCTCATGACTTCATACATGGCATGGAATGCCTCATGAAGCCTTCCATGGAAATCATGAGGTCAAACATACCAAATTTGGCAAAAAGAGGTGACCACTCCCTCTCCCTCTTTCAGTTGAACTTTCCATTTTCATGCAACAATTAAACCTTGCCTCATGACCAAGCTAATCATTTGACCTCACCCAAACCTTCCTTAGGGTCAGTCAAAGCACCCTAACCAATTTGGGACTATACTTAGCCACTTGACCAAGGGTGTGAACCCAACCTAGCTCACTTAGCCTAAACCTCATTTTCCCCTTGGTTCTTCACCTTGGAGCTTACCTAAAACCAAATTGAGCAGAACATTCAGTCCCTTTGACTTTCTTGAGCTTGGAGGTGACCTAACCCTTGATGGTCAGCCACCCAGCTGCTGAAAAACCTCATGCTCGAGACGGGCCAAATGGCAAAAACCAAAAATTCAACTCACCCAAGCTGGCTCACTCCAATTGTCCATCATAACTTTTCTTCCATTCTCCTAAGTTGCTACCTTGCCACCATGGCATGCCCTGTTGCCCACCATAGCCCCCTCTATAACTAGAGGACCTCCCATGACTAAATAAAGGAGAGTACTCAAACCTGAGAAAAACTCAGTCAAATTTTTACCAAACCCATTTCCAACTCTGAGAAGCCAATCCCCATAATTTTTCTGCCCTAATTCCCATTAATTAGCCCTAATTTCAAATTTAAAAATCATAACTTTTCACGGACATCCCTTCAACTCAATCAAATTCCCAAACTAACTCACTCATAAGCTTCAACAGTGCAAGAGAGGAAGTTTCCCACCAAAAGCCTCATCATTTGAGCCCTTTGTCATAGATCTAGACCAAGCCCGTGTCACCCTTTGATCGAATTCCTATCTGGACCTTATACCAGAGGAAGGTGACACTTCGAGGAGGTTTTTTGGACTCCACTGAAGCTTCTACAAGCACCCAATTAAGGTTTCACCTCTTGAGCAAAGGTATAAATCACCAACCCTAATTTTTGGCTCGGTTTCACTAATTGTGAAGAGAAGTTTAATTTCTTGAGCATGTAACCATATAGATGAGTTTTTCTCAACTAGATGATGGTGTAGGAACAAACTCTGCATGTTTTATGATCGAGAAATTAAGTATTTTGGAAAGTGAGCGGTTTATGGGTAAGTAGTTTGGGGACGATGACCAGGAGCCATTCAAACGCGTTTGTATCGGACGAACAGATCATATTGCACTGGATGGATCAAATGGAAGATAAAGCAAAGACGTGTGGCAGCTGACTCAGAAGGTGGCATCTAATAGCGAGATGATGCATGGAGCTTTGACCGATCCAGGTTGCGCTTGCGCTGACGTGGAAAAATAGAAAAATAGGCTTTTTATTTTATTAATTTTGAAAACTTCAAAAATTCATAACTTGGTATAGAAGCATCATAGAAATAAAATAAAAATACTCCTATA
>NW_018228694.1:0-549 GCF_001263595.1 Phalaenopsis equestris
TAATGTACTATTTTGACAATACTGTGTTAGAAAAAGACCTATTAAGTTGAAAGGCTATCTTGACCGAAATAAAAAAAAAATACTGTTTCAAATTTAAGAAGCTGCATTTACATACATATCCCTCTATTTCAATGTATTTACATATATAGCATTTAAACACGCCTTATATTTCTACCACCCAATTCTTTTATATCACTATTATAACTGTTAGAAAGTTCAATACACATTACAAACATAGATAGATGGCATTTATGTAAAAGATCAAAGTTAGGCCTTAAATATATAAATACATATAAGGACTCGTTTGAGGCAGTTTATAAGCGCGGCGGTGTTTTTGAAAACGCCGTCTAACCGTTTGATTTGCGAGTTTTTTAAAACGCTGTCTGTCACGTTTGAGTTTTTTATACTAAACGTGGCCGCGGTAGACATGCAGACGTTGTTTCAGGATAAACTGCTTATCCTGAAAACCACGAGCTACCCCAAATAGACCATAAATCTGAAATTATTAAAAGATTTATAAATTAAGAATCAGGTTTGAGCTCGAATTTG
>NW_018228695.1:0-305 GCF_001263595.1 Phalaenopsis equestris
AATCAATTGAGTCCAATGTCATGACTAGCCCAATCTAAAATCAACTTCAAGCCAAAATGACCAAAATTGAACCCATGCATCAAAATTGACCAAACCAAACCAAATTGATCAAACCAATGCCACTACAACCACCATTTGGACTCAGTGACTAGGTTAGGCACCTAGCCCACCCTACATGAGCTATGGACCAATGGTCCCTTGATTTAATAAATTTCATCCCATTTTTGGCCTAAACTTGATTATCTTGGCCAACATCACTTACCATTAAGAGTTAACCATCATTAGCCACCCCTTGGCCTCCCTGA
>NW_018228696.1:0-3248 GCF_001263595.1 Phalaenopsis equestris
TAAGTTTTCCTGGAAATAATTTCAATCTCAAATTACAAAGAAATTCTTCTTGCCCAAGCTCAAAATGCTTTTTTAGAATTTTTTGATCATGCCTAAATTTTTTTTTGTCCTTATAAATTTTGTCATTCTCATAAGTTTCATTTCTCAATTCATCAAGCTCATTTAATTGCAGTAATCGCTTCTCTCCAGCATATTTCAAATTATAATTAAACTCTTAACTTGCCCAGTATGCTTTATGTTCTGACTCAACTAGCAAGTGACATGCTTTTCCATATATTAGCCTATATGGTGTCAATCCTATAGGTGTTTTCTAAGAAGTCCTATGCTCCCATAAAGCATTATCAAGTCTAGCAGACCAATCAATCTTTTTTTTATTTACCATTTTTTCTAATATTCTTTTAATTTCTTAATTGGATACTTCTATTAAATCACTTGTCTGAGAATGATAAGTTGTGGCAATGTAATGTTTAATCCCAATTTTTTTAGTTAATGTTTCAATCATTCTACTCTTGAAATGACTTCCCCCATCTGTAATGATAACTCATGGCATTTCAAATCTTATGAAAGTACTCTTTCTTAAAAATTTTACTACACTTTTAGCATCATAATGAGGTAAATCAACTGCTTCCATCCATTTAGAAACATAATCCACAACTATTAAAATCTAAATCTTTCCAAAAGATAGTACAAATGGTCCCATGAAATCTAATCCCCAAACATAAAAGATTTAAACTTCTCGAGTAAAATTTAGGGGCATTTCATCTTTTCTAGAAATATTGCTTACTCTTTGACATCGATCACATATTTTTAAATAATTATTAACATCCCTAAATAAAGTAGTCTAATAAAATTTAGATTGTAAAATCTTAAATGTAGTTTTATCCACTCCAAAATGTCCCCTAAAATCTGATTTATGAGATTTTTGAATGAATCCTTGAGTTTATTCTAATGGAACACATCTTCGAATAATCAAGTCCTTACATTTTTTATGTAAATAAGGGTCATCCCAAAAGTAAAATTTTGAATCATAATTGAACTTTTCAATATGATGACAATCTATTTCATAAGGTAAAATATTACTAACCAAGTAGTTCACTATATCAGCATAGCATGGAAATTGTCATTCATTAATCCCATATAATTGTTCATCCAGAAAGTTCTTATTAACTTCATCATTTAAATCTTTTTCATTCTTTGTTCAAGCCTTAATAGATGATTAGTTATCTGATTATCAGCACCCTTCCTATCCACAACTTGAAAATCAAATTCTTGCATTAGCATAGTATATCACCATGAATATTTTGTCATATCTTTATCCTAAAACAATACCTATAACATAATCACTAGCATCACACATTAATTTAAAAGGTTTTGTCCAATTCGGTGAAATAATAATAGTTGCAGTGATTAATTTCTCTTTTAATAAGTTAAAGGCATATAGGCATTCATCATTAAAATCAAAGTTGGCAACTTTTTCTAAAAGTTGACATAAAGGCTTGGAAATTTTTGAAAAAAATTTAATATAACATATGTAGAAACCAACATTTCCTAGAAACTTCTTTTTCCTTTCACATTCTTAGGAGGTGGCAATTCAATAATAACTTGAATTTTCACTGAATAAACTTCCATACCTTTTTCAAAAATTTTATGCCCTAACACTATTTCTTCTGCAACCATAAATTGACATTTTTCCCTGTTGAGAGCAAAGTTTATTTCTTCACAATGTTTTAGAACTCTTGCTAAATGATCCAAAAATAAATTGAAAGAAGACCCAATAACTGAGAAATCATCCATAGAAATTTCAATTCCTTTTTCAATTAAATCACAGAAAATTGACATCATACATCTTTGAAAATTTCAGAGGCATTACAGAATCTAAATGATATTCTTCTAAAAGAAAAAGTTTCATAAGTACTAGTAAAAGTGATTTTCTCTTGATCCTCAAGAGCAATAGGTATTTAGTGGTATCCAAAATATCCATCCAAAAATCAAAAATAATGGTGCCTTACTATTCTATCCAACATTTGATCCATAAAAGGTAAAGAAAAATGGTCTTTTCTAGTGGCAGCATTTAATTTTCTTTAATCAACACAAATTCACCATCCAGTAACTTACCTTCTCGAAATAAATTCATTTTCTTTAATTCATTCCTTTCATTTTCAGCCACAATCACTCTACCTTTCTTAGGAACACAATGAATATGACTAACCTATGAATTATCTAAAATTGGATAAATAATCACAGTATCCAACCACTTTAGAATTTCTTTCTTTCATTATAGGATTCAATCTCTTTTGAGGATCAACCCAGTCTTATGGTTATCTTCCATCAGAATTTGGTGCATACAGATTGAAGGACTAACTCTTTAATATCAGCTAATATCCTCCAAAAGCTTTTTTATGATTCTTTAATATTTGAAATAATTTCTCTTCTTGGTCTGCAGTTAAATTTGAGGATATAATAATTGGTAATGTTGATGAGTTCCCCAAATATGCATACTTTAAATAAGTAGGTAAAACTTTCATCTCAAGTTTAAGAAGTTTTTCAATAAATGGAATTAGAGGTATACTATTTTCAGTATTATTTAAAATTTCATAATTTTCCTTAACATAATTTGAATCTTGAGTAATTATCTCATTTGTTTCATCTTCAAAATCTCTTTCAATCTCAGCTTCTTATTCTTTTTCTTCTAAAATGACTGCATCTTTTTAATCCAATATGACTTCACATCTGTTTTGAATATGATTATCAATCATATCATCAATAATATCCATTCTACAAAATTTTCCACCAGGATACTTTATTGTTTTGAGCACATTAAATGTAACTTCCTGATCATTCACTTTCATTGTTAATTTTTCATTGTTAATTCCTCTTTTTGCCTCTTTTTGCACATCTATCATCATTGCTCGTATGGTAACAAGGAAAGGCCTTCCCAAAATAATAGGAATTTATTTATCTTTTTCCATATCTAATACAATAAAATCAATAAGGATGATAAATTTACCTACTTTAACCAGTACATCTTCTATAACTCCTTTAAGATAAGCGATAGATCAATCCGCTAATTGTAGGGTTACGGTAATTAAAAAAATATCTTATAAGCCTAAACCTTTGAATATAAATAGTGTCATAAACTTAATGTTTGCTTCTAAATCTCATAAAACTTTTCCACAAATTTGTTCTCCAATTGCACAAGGTAAGTAAAGCTCAAGGATCTTTGAGTTTTCAAGGAAGCTTTTTCTAAA
>NW_018228697.1:0-2302 GCF_001263595.1 Phalaenopsis equestris
GCAGGTACAATGGTTGTTTATTCATTGTCACGAGACGAGATTTGGATTCTCAAGAGTTTAACTTTTCTATTGTTATTTCGTTGGAGCTTAACTTCTATTGCTAATATTGTACAATGGCTGTTTGTACAATGGTTGTTTATTATACTACTTATTCCCTCACCAACAATAATTAGAAGCATATAAAACATTAATAAAGAACAATATTGGCAATAAAAGAGAAGCATGAAGTAAAAAAATGGAGAGAATGCTCCAAGAAGTCCAATTGGTTAAACTCTAAAGTCAAGAAGAAAAAAAAAATTGAAAGAATTACTTCGGAACGACATCTTCTTTTTTTCTCTGCTTTTACCAGTTTTCTTTTCCTCTTTTTTGTGTTGTAGAGTTCTTGCAAACACACAATCTGCTGCAAGATCTAAAGAGAGAAAGATAAGGTACACTAGTGAGCTTGAGCGCAAGGTGCAAACGCTTCAGACGGAGGCAACTACCCTCTCAGCACAGCTTACTCTGCTACAGGTACTCTAGTTTCATCCATATAGCTAACTGAACCTCCAGTATTTTATAACTGCGTATTCCCTAAATATTTATTTAACACCTAAATTTCTAGGAATACTTTTATGCAATAAGCAAAGTATTGCATAAATATTTAATAACTAAATTGTACTTGATTCTACTTTCTAATTGATTTTACTGTTGTGTTTCATGACTTTGTTTTGTTATAGTAATAACATGGATAGTAAGCCTAAAGAGGTTGCTACACCCGCATTGTGGGAAAAAGATACGAAAATAATATTTTGCGATCTTTGTATTAAAGAGATTGAACGGGGAAATAGACATACGACCCATTTCAATAAAGAAGGGTGGCAAAATAATATAAAAAATTTCAAGGAATGTACAGGCAGGGAATACGACATGTTGCAAATGAAGAACAAGTGAGGTCAAATGAAAAAGGAAGGGAAAATACGGAAGGAATGGAAAAGGGTTTCTACCGGTCTTGGTTGGGATCCAATAAAGCGAACAGTTGATGCACCCGAGGAATGGTGGGCTGAAAGACTTGCGGTGAGCTTTGTTTATAAACTTTTTTTTTACAACTTTATACTTTGTTATAACTGGGTGTCCACCAATTTTTTTGTAGGTGGTGCCTGCTGCGAAAAGGTTTAAACTTTCTGGAATTGAGCCTGAATTGGAGGAGAAACTAGACCGCATGTTTGGGGGAGTGGCTGCAACGGGGAATTATGCATGTAGCCCAAACGAGACAGGGTTCGCTGGTAATGCCGTGAATTTGGGAACCCCTGTCGGTTCAGTTGATTTCATTGACGTCCCCAACCCAGATCAGAACGAATATGAAACTATTTCCCGTTCCAAACGTTCGAGGGTTGTTGATAAAAGAAAATATGAGGCTACTCTAAGAAATGGTGCTTCTTCTCTCAGAAATGAGTTATCCGAGGCGGTTTCTTGTTTCAAAGCAGAATGTCAGTCTTCTCATTCAAGCACAATCGCGGAGACACTTGAAATCCTAAGTGGTACAGCTGAAATTTATGCAGATGAAGAGTTGTATCTGTTCGCAGCAGAATTGCTAGAAGACCCGATCCGTAGGGATTTCTTCGTGTAGATGCCTGCCACCCGCAGAGTGGCATATATTCAGCGTTTTTACAATCGTTTGAACAATTGATATATTTTCTATTTTTTATCACTGGATTATCTATGTTTTTCTATTTTTTTTCTATCGTTTGAACAATTGATTATCATTTACACTACATTATCGTTTGAAAACGTTTTTACAATCGTTTGAACAATTGATTATCATTTACACTGCATTATCTATTTTTTTTTATAAAGTTGTGCTTGTGAACTCTGTTGTACCTTCCTAATTATTTGCAAACATTACTTTTTTTATTGTCTTCAACTCTCATATAAATGATAATTTTTTAGGGGAAACATTTAGGGATACCCATCGCTATGGATGCAAATAGAAGAAGACGGATGGAAACCCACAAGGATACACACAGAAGAAAGCGAAGAGGGATGTTTCTGACGACAATATGTTTGATGTACGAGTACTATAACACGTACATTGATCGATCGCCATGCATGACATCTTTTTATATTGGCGATAAATGGGTTGGAGAGTTGCTTGCGGGGCACCCAACACGCTTTTGTAATATGTTTCGAATGACCCAGAAAATATTTATCGATCTTCTAGACTTACTCGTAGGATCTCACGATCTTCATGGATCCTCCAGGACCAATCCACGCGAGATGCTCGCAATAATACTGTTCATATTATCCCAAAACGAGTCTATACGAG
>NW_018228698.1:0-788 GCF_001263595.1 Phalaenopsis equestris
GTGCCGACAGCTTCTGGCAACTCCGCTGGGGAATAAAATTCTCTCTCCATTTAAGTCAAGAATAAATATATTTTCGTACATCGGTAATGCATTCATGTCCCTCATGAATCAAGATTACCTTTCTTCCATTGGCATACTTTACCCATTTCTGTCTTGGGAAAATACGGTCAACTCTTTTGAACTTCAGGATCATCTGTTCAACCATCTTTGGACAGAGTGATTCAGAAGGTCATTAAGGATATTCTGATCTTTATATGGGGTTGGACCCCAATAAGTGTGTAGGTGGACTAGTTCCACCTGGGCGTTGTGTAATTTGGGTCCCGCACTGGGTCCTAAAACATTTAATTTTGCAAATTAGACCAAATTGCGTCATACTACGCAAATTTTGTAAATTTTAATTAAATCTTTTTGAAAATTTTGAAATTTTCATTAACCTTGTCTTTAGACTTTCCCTTTGTTAGCTTTTGTGTTTGCGCTAAAACTACAACACTTTGGCCATATAAAGAACCCCAGCACATTCTTTTGCAAAGTTGCTGCAATGACCTACCCAACGCTAACATTCACCTGCAACCTGCCTACAAGCCGCAAGGCCCGCAACGTTACTACTACCATCAAGTTTGGAACAGGATTTGAAGATTTTGAGGTCACCCTCGGGAAGGCTCCTTTTGTTGTTGTGAAAGTTGTTGCTCCATAAGTACAAGAGCCAGCTGCTGAATTCAACTTGAACTCCCTTGATGACTTTCCTGTTCACGGGAAAATTAAGACCTCTGCTACTGTCGCCATAACGC
>NW_018228699.1:0-207 GCF_001263595.1 Phalaenopsis equestris
AATTTCTAAAAATTTGGAAATTTATTTATTCTGTTTGTGTTTCTTAAATCTTTGAGGAAACGGTGGTGGATTTTTCTCCACAGTAATTTTCATTGGTGTGAATGGATATTCTAAATCTGGGTACTCATGATCATTTTCTTTTTCAGTATCCAATTTCTCTTTTTCAGTTTCCGTTTCTCTTTGCACCCTTGTTTCCAATTCTTTTCC
>NW_018228700.1:0-514 GCF_001263595.1 Phalaenopsis equestris
ATCAAGAGAATAAGTTCCCCCACAAAAGCCCCATCCACCGACCACCCTAAGGTGGACTTCGACCAAACTCCAAAATCGGCCTTGATCGAATTTGGGTCTAGGCACTTCACCACAACCAGAGGCTCCATCCCTAGGCTTCTCGCACCTACATAAAGCTTCTACAAGCATCCAATTGAGGCTACCCCTCTTGGACCAAGGTATTCAAAGTTAAACCTAAACCAAGACTCTTTTAATTATTCATGCATATACAATAACATTAAGGGTTTATCAACCGTATGGATGTGTTCTACTAGTCAATACGAGCATTTTAAAAAAAACTTCACTCAATTTTGTTGAAAATCGAGTGAGATATTATCGTTTTAAAATGGACAATTTTTGGGTCCTGTTCATTTGGGACGATGATCCGTGACCGTCAGATCGAGCGTGTATTGATCGGGTGGCCCTGATTGCGTCGGACAGACCGTGGTCCGACAAGAGCCGAAATGACCTGGCTGGCGGCGCCAATCACGCAACG
>NW_018228701.1:0-788 GCF_001263595.1 Phalaenopsis equestris
AAAAATTGGATCCATAGAGAAAATTGGAATGTATTCGCACCAGAGCAAAACTATGAAATTTTTGCCTTGGGAGCCGACGGTGGGCTCGACGCCGCCGACGGCGGGTTCTTACTGAGAGTCCAGACAATTAATTGTTAAGGCTTGCCGACGACACAAATCGACGCCGCCAACGGCGAGAACGGCGAGACGACGATTTCTGGAGTTTGAAATGTCAATTTTTGGCAGTTTTAGGCGAGATTTACTCCCTATAAACTTCCAAACTCGGTTATTTAAATTAAATTAGGTTATTAAATTCATATTACCCAAACAAAAATTGAAACTCCACCAAATTTATCTCTATGCCTTCCAATTCCACTAAAAACCTTGGATTTTGAGTGTTCAACCGGAGAAATTTTGTTTGTTCCGAGGGGCAACAAATATTCAACAAAGTGCTGACAAAGAGGAGATTAATCAAAGAAAGAGGATTTTTGAATCGAGGATTGAACAATCCTTCGACAGTAATTGAAGAGATGATTTTGCAATGACAATGGGAAGTGTTGTGCTACACTACTGTCGCTGTAGTCGTTCCTGTGGTGAAGGAGTTTTATGCTAATTTGCATGGAATCAACCAGGGAGTCATCTATGTGCAAGGCAAATGGATAACTTTTACTCCTGCACAGATTAATGAGTTATATATGATCGATAATGTTCCTATCTGCCATTATTCTAACTTCATCCTGATAAGAAATCTGATGAATGAGATCTACCAATTTCTTATGGACGAGACTGAAGACTGGGAAATGAGAGAA
>NW_018228702.1:0-296 GCF_001263595.1 Phalaenopsis equestris
ACAGACAGTTTCCCTGATGAACAACTTTATAATTTAATGAGTGGAAATTACCATGGTATGCCGATATTGTTAACTATATTGTAAGTGATATTTTGCCACCTATGCTGACACTGCAACAACAAAGAAAGTTCATTCATGATTTGAAAGCATATTTTTGGAATGAGTCTTATTTATATAAATAATGTAAGGATCTGATTATGAGGAGATGTGTACCGTATGAAGAAACTATGAAGAAACTGAAGAAATGTCATGATTCTGAATTTGGATGACATTTTGGAATTGATAAAACTGCTTTT
>NW_018228702.1:550-2841 GCF_001263595.1 Phalaenopsis equestris
AATTGAAGCACAAGCTTCAAAGTGAATTGAAGCACAAGCTTTACCTTGTTGTGACGCTGAAAGGTTTTTAATGAAAAATATTTTCAATATTTTCACTAGATACGGAATGCCTAGAATGATTATCTTTGACGAAGGATCCCATTTAGAAATAAAAACATTCAGAGATTGGCTAAAAAATTTAATATTATTCATAGATTCGCTACTGCCTATCATCCTCAAACCAGTGGGTTAGCTGAAGTTTCTAATAGAGAGAATAAACAAATACTTGAAAAGACTGTAAACCCTGGTAGAGTAGATTGGTCCACTAGACTGGATACCGCATTATGGGCTTACAGAACTGCTTATAAAACCCCTTAAAGCTTCTATTGGAATGACTCCTTACAGGCTGATTTTTTGAAAGACTTGTCACTTACCAGTAGAATTGGAGCATAAAGCATGTTGGGCGATTAAAGAATTCATTTATATTTTGAAAGATGCTGGTGAGAAGAGAATGTTACAAATGAATGAATTGGAAGAATTAAGAAATGAATCTTATGATATTAACAAAATTTATAAGGAAAAACTAATGTTATGGCATGATCGAAAGATTAACTAGAAGAACTTTTGTAGACCTCAATTTTTGTTGAGGTTTAGTTTTTCCTCTTTAGTAGCCTAGGGTCTAGCCATAGGACTCTTCCTGTTGACTATTCCTAGAAAACTAGACATGGAACCCCTCACCACTAGAAATTCCAAACTTTTCTTTACTCAGCTTGAAGTTCCACATGTTGCTCTCAACCTCTAAATACTTAGTAGGTGGGGTCACTGTGGGGAAAACTCAAGATGAGTCACCCTAATGACGCCTAAATAGGTCGAGCTGGTGATGTTAAACAAAGCGCTTTATGGGAGGCAACTCATAGTTATCTTTACTTTTACTGTGATTATATTAGTTTTTATTTAAAATTATCATTAGTTTGTGGTAGTATTAAGCTCTACTATTCTTATTTACCCTTTAACCATCATTAAATTTGGATCCATAGAGAAAAATTGGGACGCATTCGGACCAGAGCAAAACTGTGCAATTTTTGCCTTGGGCGCCGACGGCGCCCTCGACACCACTGACGGCGGGTTTTTCCCGAGAGTCCAGGAAAAATAAATACAGACTGGCGAGATGGAAGTTACTTGGGTTCAAATGGCGGTTTTTGGCAGTTTTTGGGCGGGAGTTATCCTTTGAAACTTCGAAATTCGATTCCTAGTTCATATTTTCCCCCTAAAATGAAGTGAAACTCCACCAATTTCATTCCTATGGCATCCAATTTTCTTGATAATCCCAGAATGCGAGTTTTCAATTGGTGAAAGTTTATTAGTGCGGAAGTGCAGCGAATCTTTAATAAGTTACTGACGAAGAAAAGATTGATCAAGGAATGAGGATTTATAAATTGTGGATTGAATAATCCCACTATGATAATTGAAGAAACAATAGTGCAGCAAAGATGGGAAGTACTGTGCTACATGCCGTGGTTGTTCCTGCGGTAAAGGAATTTTATGCAAATTTTCATGGAATCAACCAAGGAGTTGTTTATGTGCGAGGTAGATGGATCACTTTCACTCTTGCACGGATCAATGAATTATACATGATAGAGAACATTCTTATTTGCCACTATTCCAATTTTATCCCGACGAGAAACTAGGTGAATGAAATTTACCAATATTTAACGGACAAATTTGACGACTGGGAAATGAGAGAAAACTGGTATGTTAGTTTTTCTAAGACACTCCTAAATCCCGTTTCAAAACACTGGCACTTTTTCATTTCTGTGAAACTGTTACCGACAATGAAGATCGGTAAAGTTTCTAAGGAAAGTGCTATTTTGAATTACTACATCCAAAGGGGACTGCCGATCGATATTGGATCAATAATTGTGAAATCAGTTTTGGGCTTGATCGTTCATGGATTAACTTGTGGGCTTGGACACCCTTCCATAATTTTCTCACTTTGCAGTCAGTTCCAAGTGTCCTACAAAAATTGGGAAAAGATACTTCTACCTTGGAAGCCTTTGGACCCAACTGAGAGATTCTCAGCTTTTGAAGATGAAAATGACATGCTCATTATAGTAGATCAATCATCTCAAAATTCACTGCCAGTTCAACCCTTATTTCCTGATAAGACTCTGGTGATCCTGCGTAGAATCAAGAAATTGGAGAAGGAGGTACAAAATGTCATGAATGCGATTAATAATATCTCTGATTTCTTCGATCATCTAAACTGGAGGATGAAAGAACATTTTGATCACTCTGGACATTTAGAAGATAGT
>NW_018228702.1:2859-3677 GCF_001263595.1 Phalaenopsis equestris
CCGAGGATTAGTAGATTTATATTACTACCTATCTGTCTATCTATGTATTTTGATTTGAACTTTATATTTGCTTTGCTTTAAAATTATGCTTTTAGATCTCTGTATAGTTGAGACTAAGCATAGGATGTTTTGTTTTCAGCATTTTGAGTATTGTGGCTTGGAATGCGATGTTGAATTAATGTGTTGAGGTTGAGAAAATACCAGACTTAGGTGTGTTATGTAACGTATATTGCACCCCATGGAATTTATATATAAATGTGATTTTTTATGTTGTGAAAGTTTATTTGTGCTAAGTACATCATTTAGTCACTTAAAATTATGTCTATAATGATTAAACGGATGTCATTTAGGCTTGGAATTGATCGAAATCGCAAAAATCCAGAATTTGGACAAAATCAATAGAGCCCACCGACGACGCCCTCGACGCCGGCGACGGCGGATTTTTCCCGAGACTTAGGATTTAATTCCAATAGAGCACGCTGACGGTGTCGTCGACCCACCAAAGGCGAGCTAGTGAAAAAACACCTTTAACCACAATTTTGACTGGTCAAACACCACTATTCATCATCCCCTTCCTCCTAAAAATGCAATTTTTGACCTAGGGCTTGAGAGATCTTGGCATGGGAGGCAATTTCATGGCTTTTTAACACCGAATTTGATCATCTCTAGGTAAGAGCTTCACTCCAAACTAAAAATATTTGATTTTTACCATGGATTTCTTCCACATTGAGGAGATCCAAAAATTTTGAGAATGTGAAGAAAATATTGAGAAGAAATTCATGGATCTTAGTGTTGAACTCTTAGAATTACTATTGGAA
>NW_018228702.1:5642-6887 GCF_001263595.1 Phalaenopsis equestris
ATTTAAAGTAAAGGAAACTATATTTTGAAGTATTAAGAATCTGGAAATTCATTTGAGAAGAAAAGATTGGGGCTCAATGATGTAAAGGCTATGAAATATTTATAAGGTAAAGGAATGCTTTGAGTTTCAAATTTAGGAAAAGAAAAGTGAATTTCAAAATCATTAAAGGCTATCCAGATATAGTAATCCTCACTTGAAAAAGAAAAAAGAAAGGATTGAAAACAATCCAAATGAAAAAGAGAAATGAAAGAAAAATTATGGAAGTGAGGAGAAGCTTGAGGATATGCCTAATCAAAAATTGGCTTCACTGGACCTACCTAAAGGGAAAACCTAAATACATTCCTGAACTTATATTTATGGAATAGATCTTTTACTAGTTGAGTTCTCATGATGTTCCTATCATTTGAATATTCTAAGTAACTTAATATTACATATAGTCATTCTTAAAATGAATAGAAAACTAGAACTCTTAAACTTGATGACTAGATAATCTTGTGGCTAAAGAGTTAATTCATTTACTGAAATTTTTTCTGAAAATCTCACTATGATATTTATTTAAATCAAACTTATAGTATTTCTGAATTAAAAGTTTACTACAATAGATCATAACTTTTATATAGTACTAAAATTACTTGAGGACAAGTAATAGTTAAGTTTGAGAGATTTTGACCAAAAGAAAATATGTTGAGCTTTTCATACCTATTTTATACTGTTTTTGATGATATTACACTTTAAAGAAAGGTTTTTTTTATGTTTTGTTGCAAGAATGATGAATTAGGGTCATTGGAGCAAACAGATGCAAAAAGGAGCGAATTTGGAGTGAAAATGACCAAAATGTGCAGAATTGAACTAGGGCGCCAACGGTGCCATCCACCCTACCGACGACGAGATTTTCCCGAGACTCCAGAATTAATTCATTAAGAAGGTCCGCCGACGGCGCCCTCGAGGCCGCAGACGGCGAGCTCGGCAGTTATGCCCAATCAGGCTTTGGATAAGGCCAAATTTTGAACATACTTTGGATAAGGCCAAATTTTGAACGGATGGTTAGGCAACTCTTGGGAAAGCTCATCCACAACTTTAATAGAAGATTTTAGCTGAAAATTGAGGAGGGCTGGAAGAGGGAGAGAGTTTCTGGAGGTTAGAAAGGTTCCAGTAGTGTGTAAAAATTGTGAGGAATTCTTCAAGAGATTGTAAGAGTGGAGGGAAAGTGAGAGATTTCTTCCTCTTTGCTACTTCGAAGAGGAA
>NW_018228702.1:6907-15988 GCF_001263595.1 Phalaenopsis equestris
TGTAAAGAAAGGAAGAGATTCAGAGGAACTTCTAGGAGTTTTCTTGGGGAGAAATTAGAGATAAGTTTATTTACTTGTTGTAGTTTGTATGACTTTGATTTTATATATGAATTCTGAGTTTTGTTGTGTTTTCCCCATGAGATCTGAGTAGTTTTCTCTTTCTTTCTCCTTTTTTTGAGATTTGTGAAATGGTGATTTGAATTGGTGAAGCCATGAAAATGTTTAAGAAATTGTGATGATCTTTTCACTTCGATCTTAATTTACTTCAATCTGGCCAATTGATTTGTTAAAATATATTGAGTTTTACAACCAAAGTGAAGATTACATCCAAGATTCAGGGAGGTCAAAGCCCTTGGAAGTTGGGTGTAAATAAATAGAAAAATAATATTATCGGGCGTAGAATTGGAGATTTTAAAGTGACAGACTAAAATCCCCAATTTGGTCCTATCGTTTGGGTGTTGAAGTGTAGATGTTAGCCCTCAGGCGAGGGGAACATGGGAGCTCCGAAGTGAGATTCGGTATCCTCCCAGTCTAGCTGCAGATTCAGTAAACAAGCATAGGATTAGTCAATGTTTTTTATTCCTGGACCAAAGGGTAAAGAACAGGTATGCTCCTATTTGGCACAATATAATTTGAACTGATTCACTTTATCCATTCACTATAATTTCTTGATAAAGAGATGGATGCTTTCTTATATATTGAATATCACATTCTTACCTTCATTAGTATATTTAGTTATTTAATAGTACTTAAAATTACATATTTATTTCAATTGCCTATTAGTGACAGATAAACAAATTGAACTTCGTTGTGATTAAAGTATTGGATTAAAGTATTGCTTTTTAGTTCGTAGTTCTAAAATTACTTCCTGTGGGATCGATATCTAGGACTCCATTAGAGCCCTATATTACTTGAGCGATACGTATACTTGCATTGATAAGTGTGGCTTTACAATTATTGAATATTTATTACGTCCATATTTATCATATATTTTTAAGCATATATAAAGTCGCGGTTAGAGTAGGACAAATGTCTATTATCCTGAGAGAGTAGAATCGAGGTCTACGATCCTGAGTGTTGAGATGGGAGTACGATGGAGGCCTTATATCCCGGGGGAATAGAATAAAGATCTTTAATCTCGGGTGCTAAGATGGGAGTAGGATGAATTCTTAAAATCTCAAGGCAGTAGAACGGAGGTCTACATCCCAAGTTCTGAGATTCGAATAGGATGGAGGCCTACAATCCTGAGGGAATAAAACAAAGATCCATAATCCCAAATTTGGAGATGGGAATAGGACAAAGACTTACAACCCCGATGGAGTAGAATGGAGGTCTACAATCTTGAGTGTAGAGATGGGAGTACGAAAGAGACCTACAATCCAAATAGAGTAGAACGAAGTTCTACAATCCCGAGAGCAGAGATGGGAGTAGGACAGAGGCCAACAATCCCGAGGGAGTAGAACAGAGGTTTACAATCTCGAGTGCTGAGATGAGAGTAGGACGGAGGCTGATACACCTAAAATATATAGTGTTTTTAGACACATTTTTGCGCTTTAATAGAAAGTATTTGTGTGTGTTTTCTTTAAATACAAGTGAAAAGTTGAAAAATGCTAAAAGGAGTGAAAAAGGATCAAATTTGGAGCAAAAATGTGAAATTTGTGCAAAAGTGTTTTGGCTCCTATGTGCCAGATCCAGTGGTTACACGCCAGTGAAACAGAGAAGGCCACGCCTAAGCACTAGAGGCCTCGTGCTTAAGCGCCAAAGGAAGTTATTTGGCGGTTTTCTTCATTTGGCCAAATTTTAAAGAGGTATTTGAGGCACCTATTGGCTTAAGAGGGTGATTATGACCACTAAGAAAAAAAATATTATTAAAAGACTTATGAAAGGAGGCAACCTTTAGAGGATTCATCGATCATCAAATTTTGACACATTTTGAAGGATTTCCAAGGCACCTCTTAGGAAATTTATAAAAGAAGGAAGTTGAGACATTTGAAACGGGTGCTTGAAGAGGGAGAGAGTGTTGTGTCCTAGGAATATTGTGGAGAATCTTGTGGAGAGATTCAGGCACCACAAATTTACTTTTTCCTTTTTGTTTTTAGATTTATTTTGAGAGTATAGAGTGTTGTAAAAGAGAAGTGATTCAAAGGAACTTCAAGAATTTGGTGAAGGATTTGAGATAAGTTTTTATCTTTGTTTTTTAACTATTTTTTGTTTTAATCAAGGCCTCTTGTTGGTTTGACAGTGATTTTTACTTTTAAACTAAAGCATGGTTTTGTTTTCTCCCATGGTTTTGTTTTCTCCATTTCTCCATGGATTCTGAGTAGTTTTATTTATCTTTCTCCTTAAAATGATAAATAATTAATGTGTTGGATGGAAGATTTGGAGAGCATTAATCTTTAATGTTGAAAGAAGTTGTGATGATTTAATTCTATGCACTTCATTTACTTCTTGATTTGGCCTATCCAGATGTTAAAATTTATTGTGAGAACATGTAAGAACAGGGCTGGTATTGTCTCAGTCAACAATTGGAAAGAATCACACGAGGTTGTATGAATGAGAATGTAATTCATATGATTTAGTGCAAATAAATTGAGAAATAAACTTTGAATGGTGTAGAGTTAGAGGACTTTAATGTGACATGTTAAAGCCCCAAACTTGGTTTATTGTTTTAGGTTTTAATACGAGATGTTAGCCCCCAAATGGAGGGAACCGAGGGAACTCTAGAGTGAGAGCCGGTATCTTCCCTGCTTAGCCGCTCTTCAGAACTATTCAAACTTTAAATTAACCAATGTCCTTTATAGTATCTCTAGTAAGGGTAAAGAATATTATTGCTCCTATTTGGCACAACACAATTTGCATACTTGCACAATATAATTCCTATACTTATTACTGTTTCATGAAAAGGAGAAAGATATTTTCATTTTCTGCTCTTTTAGTTTACATAAACTCAAGTTATTTAGAAGTTGTTACTGTTTTGTCAAAATATCAAAAAATAACAAAAAGATTTTAATTTTTAATTACTGTCAAATTATTTATAGTTTAAGCAATTGTCTTTTTGAAATAGAAGTTTTTTGTTTGAAAGTGCATATTGTCAATTTTCCCCGTGGGATTGATATTTGGGGATTAATTAAAAAGTCCTATATTACTTGATAATGATACGTATACTTGCATAGTATCCCAATATATATATATAAATTAAAGAGTTAAACTCTTATTTTCTTCAAGATCAAGTTTTTGGTACTGTTGTAAAGTAAAGAAATATAAGTAAAAATACAATCGCATACATTGTTATACTGTTGCATATAGTAGTAACGGGATCAAGTTTTTCGCGCCTTTGTCGGGGAAGATTTCAAAAATTGATTGAAATTAAATGTCAATTTTAGAAATTCTTACTTAAATTATAAGAGTTATTGTAAGAATATCTTGTTACAGTATTTTATTGTTATATGTTTTATTTTATTACATTTTAATTTTATGTTAGTATATGCGTAGTTCAAGTTCTGAAGGACTACTGCCGTACGATTCTGAATTAGAGAGAACAGTTAAGAAAATTAGAAAAACCAAAAAAATTAAAAATTTTGAAAAATCTAAATAAATTATATAAATGGCAAACCAAAATGATCAAAATGCTAAAATTCATCAAGAATTTAGACCATTAAGAGATTATGTTAACCCTACGGTAGATTAACTTCATTGTAGTATTTGAAAACCTACTATAGTGGCTAATTCATTTGAACTTAAACCTGCTATTATCCAAATTTTATCAAATAATCAGTTTGGGGGATCACCAACTAAAGATCCAAATTTACATCTTGACAATTTTCTAGAATTGTGTGCTACATTTAAATATGATGGTGTATCAGATGATGTCATAAGACTTAGGTTATTTCCTTTCTCACTGAGGGATAAAGCTAAGATGTGGTTGCATTTGTTAGCACATAGATCTATTAAGACTTTGGGTGATTTAGCGCAAAAATTCCTTGCTAAATATTTTCCACCATAAAAAACTGCGAAGCTTAGAAATGATCTTACATCTTTTAATCAGTTTGAAGGGGAGTCTATTTATGAAGCATGGGGACGATTTAAAGAACTCTTAAGAAGTTTCCACACCATGTAATACCAGATTGGTTAATAATTCAAAATTTTTATAATGGATTAGGTGGATCTCTTAGAACTATTATCGATGCCACTGCTGGCGGTTCATTGATGTTAAAACCATTTCATTAAAACCATTTCATGAATTTCATGACGCTTATGCTTTAATTGAAGAAATGTCTGCCAATAATTTTCAATGGCCTTTTGAGAGGATAAATCCAAAGAAAGTAGCAAATATTAATTAATATGATGCATTTACTATGTTAGCAAATTAAGTTGTTGTAATTTCAAAAAAGTTAGACCAATTTGGAATGAATTTTTCTCAACTAATCTCTATGATTGAAGAGAATTAATTAGGAAAAATGGTAGATTCTCAAGCATCATTAGAAACTTTGAATGCCATAAATAACAAGCAGAATAACCCATATTCAAATTGTTATAACCCATATTCAAATTGGAATAATACTACGGGTGGTAATAATCAGTAATGGGGGAAAAATCAAGTAAACTCGTTGGGAAACTAGAACAACCAAGGAAATAATAATTATAGATCTACTTATCCTTCGGGTTTCAACAGTAATCCACAATTTAAGGAGAAGAAGTTGTTTATAGAAGAAGTGGTGTTACAAATGAGAAATCTGTTACAAAGTTAAGGAGCTACAATTAGAAATATTGAGAATCAACTTGGACAAATCACAAATTCATTAAGTAATAGATCTCAAGGAACACTTCCTAGTAATACTGAAATAAATCCAAAAGACCAAAATAAAGAGCAAATAAAAGCAGTTCAACTTAGAAGCGAAAGAGAGTTGGAAGGTAAGGTTCAAAAAGAAACTGAAGTATATAGAGAAGAAATTGAAGAACTAAAAGAGGACACTCTGAAAGATTCTGAAAGAATTATTTCTCCACTTAAATATAACATAGAAAATACACCACCTCCATTTCCTTAGAGAGTTCGACAACAGAAGTTGGATAAGCAATTTTCAAAATTTCTAAAAATTTTTAAGAAGCTTACAATTAATATTCATTTGTTGGAGCCTTAGAACAAATGTCAAGCTATGTAAAGTTTATGAAGGATATTCTCAATAGGAAAAGAAAGTTTGAAGATAATGAGATTGTTGCACTTAGTGAGGAGTGCAGTGTTATAATTTAGAAAAAGCTTCCTGAACAGCTTAAAGACCCTGGTAGTTTTACAATTCCATGTGTGATAGGAGATAGATTTTATGGGAAAGCTTTATGTGATTTAGGTACAAGCATTAACCTTATGCCATTATCAATATTTAAAAGATTGGGATTAGGAGAAATAACCCCTACTACTGTAACTCTGTGGTTAGCAGATTGTTCAAAAACCTACCCTAAAGGAGTTATAGAAGATGTCCTAATGAAAGTGGATCAATTTATCTTTCCTGTTGATTTCATTGTATTGGATATGGAGGAAGATAAAGAGATGCCTATCATTATGGGGAGACTTTTCCTAGCTACAGGAAGAGAAATGATAGATGTGCAGAAAGAGGAATTAACATTGTGCGATAATGATCAAACTGTTACTTTTAACATTTCAAGTCAATGAAATATCCTGCAAAATGTAAAGATGATATATGATATAGAATGGATGTTATAAGATATCTGAGTGAATATCATTTCAAAACTAATTATGAAGAGAAGCCTAAAGTAAAAGATTTGGAACACAAGCAAGAAGAAGAATTAGATCAATGTGAAGATCTTTTGAAGGAAGATATAAACTATGTTTGAGAAAGTTTTGGAATTTTTGACACAATATAAATAGATAAAACATTTTATCCATCAATAGAATAACCTCCTAAACTTGAGTTGAAGTTACTTCCTGATCATTTAAAATATGCCTTTTTAGGTGATTCCTCTACTTTGCCAGTTATAATTTTTTTCAAAATTAATGTTGGAAGAAGAAGAAAGGTTGATGAAATTCTAAAAAAGTTTAAGAAAGCCTTTGTTTAAGAAAGCCTTTGGATGGCTTTGGATGGATAATAGCTGATATTAAAGGAATCGGTCCTTCAATTTGTATAAATAGAATTCATATGGAAGCGAACTGCAAACCCAGGGTTGATCCCCAAAGGAGATTGAGTCTTGTTATGAAAGAATTTGCGAAGAAAGAAATTTTAAAGTGGTTAGATGCTGGAATTATCTGCCCTATTTCAGACAGTGCATGGGTTAGTCCAAATCCAATTCACTGCGCTCTTAAGAAAGGAGGAGTAACTGTGACTGTGAATGAACATAATGAGTTAACACCTACTAGACAAGTCACAGGGTGGCGTACATGCATTGATTATAGAAAATTAAATCTTTCCACTATGAAGAATTAGTGCCTAAAAATTTCTCTTTTATCTTCCTCCATATCCAATATAATGAAATCACTTTGCACTACCCTTTCTAGATCAAATGTTGGATAGACTAGCTGGGCATAAATACTTTTGTTTTCTGGTTGGATATACTTTTTATCAACAAACTCAAAAAACTCCTGAGGATCAAGTGAAAACAACTTTTACCAGTCCTTATAGTACATTTTCTTTTAGAAGAATGCCCTTCGGTTTATGTAACCTTCGGTTTAAGAATGCCCTTCGGTTTATGTAATGCCCCTGCTACATTTCAAAGATATATGATGGCAATTTTTTATGATTTAACTAAAAAAGGAATTGAAGCATTTATGGATGATTTTTCAGTGTTTGGAACTTCATTTGACTCATGTTTAGAACATTTATCAAAAGTTCTTAAGCGCTTTGAAGAAAAAATTAGTCCTTAATTAGGAAAAATGCCAATTTATGGTAGCAGGAGGAATTGTATTAGGACATAAAATATCAGAAAATGGTATGGAAGTAGATCCTGCTAAAATTCAAGTGATCACTAATTTACCTTATTCAACCGATGTAAGGGAAATTAGGAGTTTTTTAGGACATGTTGGATTTTACAGGCGATATATTAAATATTTTTCAAAAATTTCTAAGCCTTTATACAATTTACTGAACAAAGATGTAATTTTCAAATTTGATAAAGAGTGCCTAAAAGCTTTTGAGTTATTGAAAGAAAAATTAGTCATTGCACCAATTATAGTTTCGCCAAATTGCCAAATTGGGGAAAACGGAAAATCTTTTGAATTAATGTGTGATGCTAGTGATTATGCTATAGGAGTTGTTTTAAGACAAAGATATTATAAAATTTTCAAAGTAATTTACTGTGCTAGTAAAACTCTTAATGAAACCAAAATTAATTATACAATAACTAAAAAAGAGCTATTAGCAATAGTATATGCCTTTGAAAAATTTAGATCATATTTAATTGGAACTCATTGTGTAATGCATACATATCATTCTGTTATTAAGTACCTAATGAAAAAGAGGGATGTTAAACCTAGACTTATAAGATGAATTCTTCTTTTGCAAGAATTTGATTTTAAAATAGTAGATCAGAAGGGAACTGAAAATCAAATTGCGGATCATTTATCCAGACTTGAGTTAGAAAAATCACTATATTTTGAAAAAAAAATTAATGAACATTTTCCAAATGAAAAACTGTTCAAACTTAATGAGTGGTGTGTTCCATGGTATGCCGACATTGTGAATTTTCTTGTAAGTGATATTATACCTTATGGAATGACATACTGACCGTGACTTTATATATGCTTAAAAATACAAAATAAATATGGACATAATAAATATTCAATAATGGTAAAGTCACACTTATCAACGCAAGTATACATATCGCTCAAGTAATATAGGGCTCTAATGGAGTCCTAGATATCAATCCCAGAGGGAGTGGTTTAGAACTACGAACTAAGATTCTAGAAAAGCATTACTTTAATCACAACAACGAAGTTCAATTTGCTTATTTGTCACTAATAGGCAATTGAAATAAATAAGTAAATTTAATAACTCTTAAATAACTAATGATACTAAGGAGGGTCTAATTGTGATATTCAATATATAAGAAAGAAATTGGGGATTTTAGTCTGTCACTCTAAAATCTTCAATTCTACGCCCGATAATTTTATTTCCCTATTTTTTTGTACCCAACTTGCAAGATCTTTGACCTCCCTGAATCTTGGATGTAATCCTCACTTCAGTTGTAAAACTCAACATATTTTAACAAATAAATTGGCCAGATTGAAAGTAAATTAAGATCAAAGTGAAAAGATCATTACAATTTCTTAAACATTTTCAAATATTTTCATGGCTTCACCAATTCAAATCACCATTTTACAAATCTTGAGACAAAGAGAAAGACTGAAAAAACAACTCAGATCTCATGGGCAAAACACAACAAAACATAGAATTCATATATAAAATCAAAGTCATACTAACTACAACAAATAAATAACTTATCTCTAGTTTCTCCCCAAGAACACTCCTCGAAGTTCCTCTGAATCTCTTCCTTTCTTTACAGCACATAGAATTCCTCTTCAAAGTAGCAAGGAGGAAGAAATCTCTCACTTTCCCTCCACTCTTACAATCACTTTCCCTCCACTCATACAATTTCTCGAAGAATTCCTCACAATATTGGAACCTTTCTAATCTCTAAGAACTCTCTCTAGCACTTAGATTACTCCCTAGATTCTTTCCCTCCTTCTCCAGGCTCTCCATTTTTTTGCCAAAGTAGTCTTTTAAAGTTGTGGATAAGCTTTCCCAAGAGTTGCCTAAGCATCCCTTCAAAATTTGGCATTATCCAAAGCTTAAGTAGGCATAACCGTCGAGCTCGCCGTCGGCGACCTCAAGGGCGTCGTCGGTGGACTTCTGAGAATTTTGTCTTATAGCCTTGGGAAAAACTCACCGTCGGCGGGGTCGAGGGCACCGTCGGCGGCCTAGGTCAAAACTCCACATTTTGGTCCTTTTATCTCCACATTTTGGTCCTTTTTCGCTCCAAATTTACTTCTTTTTGCGTCTTTTTTCTCCAATGACCCTAATTCATCTTTCCTGCAACAAAACATCAAAAATACATTTCTTTAAAGTGCAATATCAT
>NW_018228702.1:17971-19887 GCF_001263595.1 Phalaenopsis equestris
AGAAATTCAGAATAGCTCTATCTCTAGTTACCTCACTATGGTGATAGGTCAGTAACAGAGTAGAGGAAATGAAATAGTGTCACGCCTTAGAGGTGGCATTCAGCATGGAAGCAGATAAATTTACCCGTTCTCACTGCCTTATCTTCCATGTTCCTTTCCCATCAGTAAGAAAGTTGATCACATCATTGAGGGGGCCTTCCATTGTACTAAAGGAGTCATAGTGGCAGCTGTAAGAGTCTGGGACTTCATAAAAAGTGTTGATGCGGGCGGCTGTAAACTCAATTGGGAATCCTCTCACTTGAACAATTTTGTCATCAGAATAAATTACATTGGTGTAGAACTCCTTCACAACATTTGCATCAGCTTTATTGGTGGTGTAACAAAAGTTTTCCCACCTCCGCTCAGCAATATCTCGTTTGATTTCTCCTCTTGGACTTTCAAAAACTCGATCTTGTATGCACTTCTTTCCTTTAAGTATGGAAGTAAATTTTGTTTGAGCCATCACATTGACAAAGCGAGACTCGTCAAACTCAACTCTTCTCTTTTATCGTGGATCCATTTCAATCTAATCAAATTATAGAAAAATTCCAAAAATTACTTCAAATATGCAAATCATGGCTTCAAATAGTAATTTTAAGAGTTGAACATTAAGATCCATGAATTTCTTCCCAAATTTTCTTCACATTCACAATTTTTTTCAAATCTCCTTAATGTGGAAGAAATCCAGGGTGAAAATCAAATATTTTTAGCTTGGAGTGAAGCTCTTACCTAAAGATGATCAAATCCGGTGTCAAAAAGCCTTGAAATCGCCTCCCAATCCAAGATATTTCAAACCCTAAGTTAAAAATAGCATTTTTAGGAGGAATGGGATGATGAATAGTGGCAGTTGACTAGTCAAAATCGAGGTTAAAGGTGTTTTTCATGAGCTCGCCGTTGGCGGGGTCGATGGCGTCGTCAGCACGCTCAATTGGAATTAAAATCCTAAGTCTCGGGAAAATCTCGTTGTCGACGGCGTCGAGGGCGCCCTCTGTGGGATCTATTGATTTTGTCCAAATTCTGGATTTTTGCGATTTTGATCAATTTCAAGCCTTAATGACATCTTTTTAATCAATATAGACATACTTTTAAGTAACTAAATGATGTACTTAGCACTGATGTACTTAGCACATAAAAAATCACATTTATATGTAAATTCCAAGGGGTACAATGTACGTTACAAATCACATTTATATAAATCACATTTATATGTAAATTCCAAGGGGTACAATGTACGTTACATAACACACCTAAGTTTAGTATTTTCTCAACCTCAATACATTAATTCAACGTCACAATCTAAGCCCAAACACTCAAAATGCTGAAAATAAAACATCCTATGCTTAGTCTCAACTATACAGAGCTAAGAAAATACAACGTTCAAATCAAAATACATAGATAGATAGATAGGTAGTAATATAAATCTACTAATCTTCAGACTCGGTACTTGATTATCCTCTGAGATCACCCATTGATTGCACATGAATGAAGAGGTTGTAGAAGGGTCGGAATGGAAATTCTTTAGTAGAATTCTCTTCTATTAACTTCATCCTCCTCATTAGTCGTATCAAGTTATCTTCCAAATGTCCAGAGTGCTCGAAATGTTCCTTCATCCTCCAGTCTAGATGCTCGAAGAAATCAGAGATATTATTAATCACATTCATGACATTTTGTACCTCCTTTTCCAATTTTAGGATTCAGCGTAGGATCACAAGAGACTTATCAAGGACTAAGGGTTGAACTGGCAGTAAATTCTTAGATGCCTGATCTACTATAATTGTCATGTCATTTTCATCTTCAAAAACTGAGAATCTTTCAGTTGGATCCAAAGGCATCCAAGGTAGCAATACCTTTTCCATACCTTTTCCCAATTTTCATAG
>NW_018228702.1:19947-22906 GCF_001263595.1 Phalaenopsis equestris
GTGTCCAAGCCCATAAGTTGAGACATGAACGATCAGGCCCAAAACTGACTTCATAATTATAGATCCAATGTCAATCGGCAATCCCCTTTGGATGCAATAAATCAAAATGACACTTTCTTTAGAAACTTTACTGATCTTCATTGTCGGTAAAAGTTTCGCAAAAATGAAAAAGTGTCAATGTTTCGAAACAAGATTCAAAAGTGTTGCAGAAAAAAACTAACATACCCATTCTCTCTCATTTCCCAATCGTCAGTTTTGTCCGTTAAATACTGGCAAATTTCATTTATCTGAGAGACAAAATTAAAATAGTGGCAGGCAGGAACATTCTCTACCATTTATAATTTGTTGATCCGTGCAGGAGTGAAAGAGATCCATCTTCCTCGCACATAAACAACTCTTTCGTTGATTCCATGCAAATTTGCATAAAATTCTTTCACCACAGGAGCCACCACGGCGGCAGTAGTGTAGCACAACATGTAGCACAACACCACTTCCCATCTTCGCCGCACTATTGTTTCTTCAATATCCGTCATGGGATAATTCAATCTGTGATTCGCGAATCCTCATTCTTTGATTAATCTTTTCTTCGTCAGCAACTTGTTGAAGATTCGTTGCGCTTCCGCACTAATAAACTTTCGCCGATTGAAAAGATTAAGAACTCGCATTCTGGGATTATCAGGGGAATTGGACGCCATAGGAATGAAATTAGTGGAGTTTCACTTCATTTTTGGACGGAAAATATGAAGTAGAAATCAATTTTTTTAGTTTAAAAAAACAATTCCCGCCCAAAAACCGCAAAAAACTGCCATTTGAACCCACGTAACCGCCAATTCGCCAGTCTCGCATTCGCCAGTCTCGCCGTCGGCGGGGTCGATGGCGTCGTAGGCGAGCCTTTGTATTAATTTTATCTCGACTCTCAGGAAAAACCTACCGTCGGTGGAGTTGAGGGCGCCGTCGTCGCCCAAGGAAAAACCTGTCGTCGACGTTAATCCGAATGCGTTCCAATTTTTTTTCATGGATCCAATTTTTAAGATATTTCAAGGGTAAATAAGAGTAGCAGAGTTTAATACTACCACAAACTAATGATAATTTCAAATAAAAACTACTATAATCGTGATAAAAATAAAGATAAACATGGGTTGCCTTCCATAAAGCGCTTGGTTTAATGTCGTCAGCCCGACCTATTCAGGTGTCATTCAGGTTGACTGATCATTAAAACCTCTTTAAAATTTGGTCTTTTACCCTCATAATATAGTTTTATTCTGTGTTTTCTTACTTTAAATCTATTTTTGGTCTTCTGATCTTCATATTTAACAGCTCTGTAAGTATAAACTTGAGTCACAATAAAGGGGTCCTAACCAACGAAACTTCAATTTTCCAGGAAATAACTTCAAGCTAGTGTTGTAAAGCAAAACTTCTTATCCTGGTTCAAAGTTCTTTTGGTTAATCTTCTGATCCTGCCATAACTTTAATTTTTCCTTATAAATTTTGTCGTTATCAGAAGACTCATTTCTTAATTCTTCCTATTCATTTAATTGTAACAATCTCTTCTTATCAGCATCTTTCAAATTATAATTGAATTCTTTAATCACCCAATATGCTTTATGCTCCAATTCTACTGGTAAGTGACAAGTTTTTCAAAAAATAAGTCTGTAAGGAGTCATTCCAATAGGAGTTTTAGAAGCAGTCCTGTAAGCCCATAATGCGGTATCCAATCTAGTGGACCACTCTATTCTACTAGGGTTTACAGTCTTTTCAAGTATTTGTTTAATTTCTCTATTAGAAACTTCCGCTAAACCACTGGTTTGAGGATGATAGGCAGTAGAGATTCGATGAATAATATTAAATTTTTCTGCCAATCTCTGAATGTACTTATTTCTAAAATGAGATCCTTCGTCAGTAATAATCATTCTAGGCATTTCGTATCTAGTGAAAATATTTTTCATTAAAAATCTTGAAACACTTTTAGCATCACAACAAGGTAAAGCTTGCGCTGCAATCCACTTAGAAACGTAGTATACTACAATTAATATATATAAGTTCCCAAATGAAGGAATAAATGGTCCCATAAAATCTAATCCCCAAACATCAAAGCTCTCAACTTCTAACATGAAATTTAGAGGCATTTCATTTCTTCTAGATATATTGCCTACTCGTTGACATCGATCAATTTCTGAATGATCAGCTCAGTTTCTTCATAAGGTACACATCTCTTCATAATAAGATCCTTACATTATTTATATAAATAAGGCTCATTACAAAAATATGCTTTTGCATCATAAATAAATTTCCTTTGTAGTTGTAATGTCAGCATAGGGGGAAAAATATCACTTAAAATATAGTTAACGATATCAGCATACCATGGTATTTTCCACTCATTAATATTATAAAGTTGTTCATCAGGGAAATTGTCTGTAATTTCATTGTCAGTGTCGGATAATTCTTGATTTTCTAATCTTGATAGATGATCAGCAAATTGATTATCAGTTCCCTTTCTATCAATAACCACAAGATCAAATTCTTGCATCAAAAGTATCTATCTAATCAACATTGGTTTAGCATCCTTCTTTTGCATCAAATATTTAATAGCAGAGTGATCAGTATGCAGAATACATTTAGCTCCAATTAGATAAGATCTAAATTTATCTAAAGCATACACAATTACTAGTAACTCTTTTTCAGTAACAGTACAGTTAATTTGTGCATCATTAAGAGTTCTAATAGCGTAGTATATAACTTTAAAAATCTTTTCATACCTTTGTCCAAGAACAGCTCCAATAGCATAATCACTAGCATCACACATCAGTTCAAATGGTTTCTCCAAGTTAGGTCAAACTATAATAGAAGCAGTAATTAGTGTTTCCTTTAATAACTCAAAGGCATTTAAACAACTTTCAGTAATTACAAATTTCATGTCCTTTTCTAAAAGTTGGCATAGAGGTTTAGTAATTTTTGAAAA
>NW_018228702.1:25217-25694 GCF_001263595.1 Phalaenopsis equestris
AATATCTTTCATAAATTTCACATAATTGAGCATTTGCTCTAAAGCTTCTACGAAGGGAATGTTTACTGTTAATTTCTTAAGAATTTCCAAAAATTTGGAAAATTATTTATTCTATTTGTGTTGCTTCAATCTTTGAGGAAACGATGGTGGAGGTTTCTCCACAGTAATTTTTATTGGTGTAAATGGATACTCTAAATCTGGGTATTTATGATCCTTCTCTTTTTTGGTATCCACTTTCTCTTTTTCAGTTTCTGTTTCTTTTTGCACCCTTGTTTCCAATTCTTTTCCACTTGGTAATTGTATCGCTTTGATTTGTTCTTTTCCTTGGTCATTAAGATTTGGTTCCATAGTATTAAGAGCAGTAGCAATATGCACTAATTGGTTTTCAATATTCTTAATAGTAGTTCCTTGATTTTGTAATTGATTTCCTTGATTCTGTAATTGTTGACCCATGTATTATATCAGCTCTTCCATAGA
>NW_018228702.1:26139-27709 GCF_001263595.1 Phalaenopsis equestris
GAAAATTGTTGGTAGACATCTCTTCTATTAATGAATAAGCCTCATCAAAAGGTTTTGACATTAAAGAACCACCAGCCGCAGCATCTATAATCGATCTAAGAGATCCCACTAATCCATTATAAAAAGTTTGAATTATTAACCAATCTGGTAATAAATGATGAGGGCACTTCCTAAGATGATCTTTAACTCTCTCTCAAGCTTCATATATTGACTCTCCATCAATCTGACAAAACGATGTTATGTCATTTCTAAGTTTAGCAGTTTTAAATGGAGGGAAATATTTGGATAGAAATTTCTGTGAAAGTTCTCCCCAATTTCTAATAGATCCTGGTGCTAATAAATTTAACCACATCTTAGCCTTATCCCTCAATGAAAAAGGAAAAAGTCTAAGTCTCACAACATCATTTGAGACTCTGTCATATTTAAAAGTAGCACACAGTTCTAAAAAACTAGTGAGGTGTAAGTTCAAATGTTCATTTTGTGTACCTCCGAATTGATTGTTTTGTACCATTTGGATAATAGCAGGTTTAATCTCAAATAAATTAGCAGCTACATCAAGATTTTGGATAGATAAGTGAATTTGATCTGTTGTAGGATTTGCATAATCTCTTAGGGGCCTAGGTTGGTGTTCATTCTCTATTCCTTGATTATTCAGGTTATTTTCCATTGTATCAGAATTTCTAGGTTCTCTTCTTAATCTTCTAATGCTTCTAACAGTGCATTCTAATTCTGAATCGTAGGCTATAAGATTTTCAGGTCCAAATTTACGCATACAATTTAAAATCAGTACTTAGTAATATAATTAACTAAATATAAATATAAGTTGCAATTCAAGTAAAAATTTTCTAATAATCCTAATTTGTCCGTTACTCTAATCGTGATTTGACTCACTCACTCAATCACTCACTCCCCTGCAACAGCGACAAAAACTTGACCGCGACTTTATATATGCTTAAAAATACAAGATAAATACATTCTAATTCTGAATCGTAGGCTATAAGATTTTCAGGTCCAAATTTACGCATACAATTTAAAATCAGTACTTAGTAATATAATTAACTAAATATAAATATAAGTTGCAATTCAAGTAAAAATTTTCTAATAATCCTAATTTGTCCGTTACTCTAATCGTGATTTGACAGGATATTGAAATAAATAAGTAAATTTAGTAACTCTTAAATAATTAAGGATACTAAGGAGGGGCTAATTGTGATATTCAATTTATAAGAAAGCATCTTTTTTCTTGTCAAGAAATTATAGTGAATGGATAAAGTGAATTAGTTCAATTTATATTGTGCCAAATAGGAGCATACCAATTCTTTACCCTTTGGTCCAGGCATAAAAAACATTGACTAATCGTACGCTTGTTTACTGAATCTGCGGCTAGGCTGGGAGGATAGCGGCTCTCACTTCAGAGCTCCCACATTCCCCTCACCTGAAGGCTAACATCTACACTTCAGCATCCAAACGATAGGACCAAAATGGGTATTTTAGTCTGTCACTCTAAAATCTCCAATTCTACGCCCGATAATATTATTTCCCTATTTATTTGCACCCAACTTCCAAGGGC
>NW_018228702.1:27746-36007 GCF_001263595.1 Phalaenopsis equestris
TTGGATGTAATCTTCACTTTAGTTGTAAATCTCAACATATTTTAACAAATCAATTGGCCAGATTGAAAGTAAATTAAGATCGAAGTGAAAAGATCATCACAATTTCTTAAACATTTTCATGGCTCCACCAATTCAAATCACCATTTCACAAATCTCAAGACAAGGAGAAAGACAGAGAAAACTATTCATGTCTCATGGGGAAAACACAACAAAACTCGGACTTCATATATAAAATCAAAGTCATACAAACTACAACAACTAAATAACTTATCTCTAGTTTCTCCCCAAGAAGACTCCTCAAAGTTCCTCTGAATCTCTTTTTTTCTTTACAACACATAGAATTCTTCTTCGAAGTAGCAAGGAGGAAGAAATCTCTCACTTTCCCTCCACTCTTACAATTTCTCGAAGAATTCCTCACAATATTGGAACCTTCCTAATCTCTAGGAACTCTCTCTAGCACTTCCTTTACTCCCTAGATTCTTTCCCTCCTTCTTCAGGCTATCCAATTTTCGGCCAAAATAGTCTTTTAAAGTTGTGGATGAGCTTTCCCATGAGTTGCCTAAGCATCCCTTCAAAATTTGGCATTATCCAAAGCTTAAGTTGGCATAACCATCGAGTTCGCCCTCGGCGACCTCGAGAGCGCCGTCTGCGAACTTCTGAGAATTTTTTCCTGTAGCCTCAGGAAAAACTCGTTGTCGGTGTGGTCGAGGGCCCGGTTGGCGGCCTAGTTCAAATCTTCACATGTTGGTCCTTTTCGCTCCAAAGTCGCTCCTTTTTTCATACTTTTTGCATACTTTTTCTCCAATGACCCTAATTCATAATTCCTGCAACAAAACATAAAAAATACCTTTCTTTAAAGTGCAATATCAGTAAAAATAGTGTAAAATAAGTATGAAAATCTCAACATATTTTTCTCTGGTCACATACCAACAACAGAGAAAATTTATTTTTGGAGCTAAGACTTATTTTTGGGATGACCCTTTTATATATAAACATGGAAAGGATCTGATTATTTAAAGATGTGTACCATTAGAAGAGACTTATGAAATTATCCAAAAATGTCATAATTCTGATTTTGGGGGACATTTTGGTGTTGATAAAACAACATACAAAATTTTACAATCTGGATTTTATTGGCCTATTATTTTTAGAGATATTAATGCTTATATTAAACTTGTGATAGATGTCAATGAGTAGGCAATATTTCTAGAAGAAATGAGATGCCCCTCAATTATATGCTAGAAGTTGAAATATTTGATGTTTGAGGATTAGATTTCATAGGACCATTAATAACATCCTTCAGAAATTTATATATATTGTTAGTAGTAGACTATATATCTAATTGGATAGAAGTTTTTACCTTACCTCAATGTGATGCTCAAAGTATTGCAAAGTTTTTGAAAACTAACATATTTTATAGATTTGGGATGCCGAGAGTTATCAGAATTGATGGGGGAAGTCATTTTAGAAATTTCATAATGGAGAAATTACTAAAGAAATATCATATAAATCATAGAATTGCTACTACTTATCATCCTCTCACACATGGTTTGGTTGAATTATTTAATCGAGAAAATAAAAGAATTATGGAAAAATCTGTAAATCCAACAAAAATGGATTGGTCAGTCAAACTTGACTATGCTTTGTGGGCTTATAGGACTGCATACAGAACTCCTATAGGAATGTCCCCATGTAGGCTAATATTTGGGAAAGCTTGTCACTTACCAGTTGAACTTGAGCATAAAGCATATTGGGTGATTAAAGAGTTCAATTATAATTTGAAAGATGGTGGTGAGAAAAGATTATTGTAATTAAATGAGCTTGAAAAGATAAGGAATGAATCTTGTGAGAGTGCTAAGATTTATAAAGAAAAGATAAAGATGTGGCATGATCAAGGATTCTTACTAAAAATTTTCACTCAGGGCAACAAGTTTTGTTATATAATGCAAGGTTAAGATTATTTCTAGGCAAACCTAAGTCAAGGTGGATGGGTCCTTTTATTGTGATGAAAATTTATCCTTATGGAGCTGTGGATATTAAAGTTCCTAAAACTAATAAGTGTTTAAAGTGAATATTCATAGACTGAAACCTTATTTTAGACTGAAACCTTATTTTATAGGGGATCAGCATAAGCTTAATGATCAAATGATGATGGGTCAATCAGAATAAGCACTGGTTACGTCGGGCTGATGACGTAAAACCAAGCGCTTTGTGGGACGCAACCCATAGTTATCAGTGTGCGCAACCCACGCTTTGTGGGACGCAACCCATAGTTATCAGTGTGTTTTTGCTTTGAATATTTTTTTTTTGTAATTAAGAAAAATTGAGGTAGTATTTTTTAGACTATTTTGAGTTAGTAATGATTTTAGGACTTTATTTAGGGATCTAGATATGCTAATATGAAAATTTGGACGCGGCGCTTAAGCGCGGGAGTTAAAAACCATGTGCAAAATTTGGATTCTAGAAGATTTAACCACCAATTGGTTGACTAAAACGTGTCAAGGTAGTTTTAGGACATGTTTATTAGTTACTAGAGGGATTTAGGCCTATAAAAAGAAAGATTTTGTGAAGGAATTTTACCCAGATCATTTTCAGCCCAAAAGTCTATAAGAGAGAGAGATTTTGATAAGATGTCTTCATGAGAGATGGATTTGAAGAAGAAGGAAGAGACCATGAGAAAGAAATTCATTAGCCAAAGTGCACAAGAGATGTATAACGGTTTCTTAGCCGTAAGTATTGAAGGAATATTGGAAAAGATCAACAAAATTGAGACTATCATGGCTTTACTAGAATAAAAAGGTAATTGAGATTCATGCACATCTAGAGCATATTGGATGGGAATTGAAAATGCAATTCAGCCATACTAGTTATATAGAGGAAGCAGATAAGAAAATGTTTCTTAAACAAAAATGGATTGAAGACAATAATATCGGAGCACGTCACCACCATCCGTTTTATCAACTTTATATTCTGATTTCCTACGGAGAGACTAATGAAAGACTGGAGTTTGTCCCAACAAATGAAGAATGGAATTAAGTTCTGTGTTAGAGTTTATTTGTTAGGAGTCGTTTTGTTTATGTGTTAGTGTTTGTTTGTAGTGTTTATCACTTTTATGTGTTTAATTGTTTAAGTTCGTTAAGTGTTTGTATTTAGAAAATTTTCTCATCTAAGACTATTTGGAGTGAGAATTAAATGTTACATGTACTTATACTAGTTCGTGAATGAATGTATATGTTTGCTTTTTGTGAAAATTAGTGTTATTTTTGTCTCGAATTGAATTGAGTTATATGGGAGAATTTTGAGAGAGAGAAGAGTTGTAGGAGAGGAAAATATTCATTGAAGTGCTATGAGACCTTTTAGGCATGGTTTACTTAAGCTAATAGTACATTTTACTAAGGTTTAAAAATATAAAAAATAATGCACTGGCGCCTAAGGGCCACATTCTCGCGCTTAAGTGCATATAACCCGAGAGGCAGGGGCCCCAGAGGCATTTACCCGTGCTTAAACGTCGGTTCATGAAAACAGGTTCACGACGGTTAAAAGTGAAAAGTAACCCTAAAAATTATCATTTTTACCCTCGTTGTCACCTTTAACCTCTCAAGTTCGCAATTTTGGAGGCTGGGGCAAGCTATTTTATGAAGACTCCTTGGTGGAATTGAGAAAATTTTGCTAGATTTGGATTACTTGAGGTAAGAGCTTCACTTTTATGTAAATTTTTTGGATTTTCACCATGTATTTTGAGTAAATTTGGAAAAATCTGAAAAATCACTATTCATAGTGAAAAATGAGGAAAAATCTATGAAAATTGCATAGGAAGTGTAGTTTATACTTATAAGAGTCAAGTTTAGTGGATTAGACTTGATTTTTGAAGTTATTGTGGAATTTTATGAAATTTGTAGAATGACACCAAGAATGAAATGGAGCAAAGGAAAAAACCACTTTGGTTCCAACTTATTTTTGAGTTCTAAAGCTCTAGATAGGTATAGTGATGCTCTAGAATCACGAAAGCTTATCCAGGAGCGATGTTTCAAAAGTTCAGGTGGATCTGTAGAAGATCTGATCGTTTGTCGATAATGGGAATGATTCTACTATTTTTCTGCTGTGGCCGTTATTTTTGTAGTCAGGGAGTTCTATGCAAACCTCCCTGAGGCTGAAGAGGATCGAGTTATGGTTCGAGGAAAAATGGTACCTTTTTCAGTGGAGGTAATCAATATGTTTTACCATTTACCACCTGATACTTTGCATTTTATGCGAACTATAGTCCTACTGAGATGGAATTAGATGAAATCATTTCTTATTTAACTGTTGGAAGAGGACACTGGAAGATCAGAAATGAGAGGAGAGTCAACTTCGCCACGTCAAAGTTAAGTGCACCATCCAAGGAATGTCACTATTTTATTTCAGCCCATCTATTACCTACAAATCATCTCAGTGAAGTTATCAGAGAGAGGGCGATGTTGAACTATTGTATTCAGAAAGGCAAGCTCATCAATATTGGAGCTTTTATTTATTAGACTATCATCAGTTCTGCCACTGTCGTTACTACTGCAGGTCTAGGATTTGCTTCCTTGATCTTTTCTTTATGTGAGTAGGCTGGAGTGAGATATGATAGCTGGGAGGAAGTATTGTTGCCTATAAATCCAATCACAAGTGTTAATGTGAAGTTGTATTCTGAGCATTCTATTTTTAATTGGAGAGGAGGATTTTCAAGGAGCTATAGAATTGCAACGTCTGCTGCTTCTACCTCTGCTACTTCTACATCTAGATCATCTACCTAAAGACCATCTACTTCTAGAGGTGAGTCCACAGAAACTCAAACTCAATTATTACAGAGGATGATGGATAATATCAACTATACCGCCGATAAGGTAGGAAATTTAGAAAGCTTTGCAGATCATATTAATGGGTATAATAGAAGAAAAAGTGTTTATGAAGAGAAATTTCATTCATCTCTGGAAAACCTCATTAGGGGTAACCCAGGAGTGGAATTTCCTCCATATCCTAGATACCCTGATTATGAGCCTACAAATTTCTGGAATAGCGGTGATTCTAAAGATGATTAGGAGGACTGATTTATTTTTATGTTTGTAATATGTGTTAGACTATGTGTTTTGGACTTGAGTCTTGTGATGTGTTGTTTATTTTTATGTTTGGACTTGAGACATTGATGTGATGTGTTTTTATGTTTTGAACTTAAGGCATGTATGTTTGTTTATTGGTTTGGACTTTGTGATGTGTGAGACTTTTAATTTTTTAAATTGTATTGTGATGTTGTGTTTTGTTAGTAGTTTATTTTAAAATTTTGGGGTAGTAATTGTTGTTGTGTGTTGATTATTGTGTTAGTTAGATAAGAATTGAACTTGATTTTATGTCTTTTAAAAAGTTAAAAATCTTACTAACTTTAGTTTTAAATTTTAAAGTCAGGAAATTGCTACCCTGTATTTTTCTTTTATCCTGTTAGTGTGTTTGTTTTTATGTTTAGACTGGAAATCAAAGTTAGTGTGTTAGTTTGTTTTTATGTTTGTACCCACTACTTAGACTACTTAGAAGTCTACTAAATCTATACAAGTTGAATTGAAATGAAAATGATAGAAAATTAATCAAAAATTAGTTTTACTCATATTTTTAGTTTTATACTTGTATGATTAGGGTATAAAAATTCATGTAAGCATGTAATTCATGTAAGCATGTTATTTGTAAGCATGTTATTTCAAATTTTCATTCATACTTATTTATGTTTGCTGCTAAACTGTCTAATCTGTTAAAAATTTAAGTTTTGGGGGAGAATTAAAAATATTTTCAAAAGTTGAATTTTATTTATTCTCAAATGTACTACAAGTGAATTTGATTTGAAAAGAAAAAAAAATGATTATATATATGAAGTTATATTAGGGAAGTAAAATTTGATTTTAGAAATGAGTAAGAAAATTTAGTTAAAATTTTTAGTAATGAAGAGAAACTTTAAGTTAAAAAGTTTTAGATGAGAAAATGATTAATATAAGTAACTATCCTTAGTATGAATAATTGTATTTTTGAAAAATTTACTTTTATTTTTAATACTTAAATTTCTTTTATTAAAATAGTTTTCAAAACTATTATTATATTTTAAAGTAAAAGATTTATATCAAGATTTTGCTTTAGGAAAGGAGAAGTGAAATTTAAAACTATTAAAGACCTATCCAGATATAGTAATCCTTGCCTGAAAGACAAACAAAAAAGAAAAAGAATGAAAAGAAAAGAAAAAAAAGAAAGAAAAAGAAAAAAAAAGGAGAAAAGTAAGGGAGGAGAAGCTTGAGGATTAGTGTCTAATCAAAAATTGGTTCCACATTTGATCTTTTTAAAGTATAAGACTTGAGAAACTCTTAAGCTTAAGGATATAATATAGTAAGTAAAATTATTCTTAATAAAAATGTTTACGTAGAGATAATAAAAGGACTAAATTCTAAACTTTAAGTTGGTCTCATTTACTGAATTAGATAGGAACTCATATTTTCGGACAACCATATTTCTAAATATAAATTTTAGTAACTCTTAAAGAAACTCATATACATATCATACATATGTATTTTTTTAAAGATTAAAGTGTCACTTGAGGACAAGTAACATTTTAAGTTTGGGAGATTTTGATACACCTAAAATATATAGTGTTTTTAGACACATTTTTATACCTATTTTTGAGATATTGCACTTTAAAGAACTTCAGGTATAAGTAAAAAGTTGAAAAATACTAAAAAGAGTGAAAAGGGATCAAATTTGGAGCAAAAATATGAAATTTGTGCAAAAGTGTTTTGGCGCCTAGACGCCAGATCTGGTGCTTAAGCGCCGGTAAAACAGAGAAGGCCGCGCCTAAACACCAGCGGCCCCGCACTTAAGCGCTAGAGGTAGTTATTTGGCAGCTTTCTTCATTTGGCCAAATTTTGAAGAGACATTTAAGGCACTTATTGGCTAAATAGGGTGGTTATGACCACTAAGAATAAAAATATTATTAAAAGACCTGTTAAAGGAGGCATCCCTTGGAGAATACATCAAATTTGGACACATTTTGAAGAATTTCCAAGGCACCTCTTGAGAAATTTATAAAAGAAGGAAGTTGAGACATTTGAGATGGGTGCTTCATAAGTGAGAGAGTGCTGAAACCTGAGAAGATTGTGGAGAATCTTGTGGAGAGATTCAAGCACCACAAATTTACTTTTTCCTTTTTATTTTTAGTTTTATTTTGAGAGTATAAAGTGTTGTAAAAGAGAAGAGATTCAAAGGAACTTTAAGAGTTTGAGATAAGTTTTTATCTTTGTTTTTAAACTATTTTTGGTTTTAATCGAGACTTTTTATTGGTTTGACAATCATTTCTACTTTTAATCTAAAGTGTGGTTTTATTTTCTCCATGAATTTTGAGTAGTTTTCTTTATCTTTCTCCTTAAAATGATAAGTAATTAATGTGTTGGATCGAAATTATGGAGAGTATTAATCTTTAATGTTGGAAGAAGTTGTCATAATTTAATTTCATGCACTTCATTTACTTCTTGATTTGGTCTATCCAGATGTTAAAATTTGTTGTGAGAAAATGTAAGAACCGGGCTAGTATTGTCTCAGTTAACAATTGAAAAGAATCACATGAGGTTGTATGAATGAGAATGTAATTCATATGATTTAGTGCAAATAAATAAGGAAATAAACTTTGAAGGGTGTAGAGTTAGAGGACTTTAATGTGACAGGTTAAAGCCCCCCAACTTGGTTTATTGTTTTAGGTTCTGATACGAGATGTTAGCCCCAGGTAAAGGGAATCGAGGGAACTCTAGAGTGAGAGCTCGCATCTTCCCTACCTAGCAGGTCTTCAGAACTATTCAAACTTTAAATTAGCGAATGTTCTTCATAGCATCTCTAGTACGGGTAAAAAATTTTATTGCTCCTATTTTGCACAACACAATTTGCATACTTCCACAACAAAATTCCTATACTTACTACTGATTTAGGATAAGGAGAAAGATATTTTCATATTCTGTGTTTTTCTTTTACACAAACTCAAGTTATCTTTAGAAGTTTTATTGCTACTGTTTTGTCCAAATATCAAAAATACTAAAAATATTTGAATTTTAATAACTGTCAAATTATCTATAGTTTAAGTAATTGTCTTTTTGAAATAGAAAGTTTGTGTTTGAAAGTGCATATTGCGAATTTTCCCCATGGGATCGATATTCGGGGCTTAATCAAAAAGTCCTATATTACTTAATAATGATATGTATACTTGGGTAGTATCGCAATGT
>NW_018228702.1:36082-61530 GCF_001263595.1 Phalaenopsis equestris
ATATATATATATATATATATATATAAATTAAAGAGTTAAATTCTTATTTTCTTCAAGATCAAGTTTTTGGTACAGTTATAAAGTAAGGAAATATAAGTGAAAATATAATCACATACATTGTTATATTGTTACATATAGCAGTAACGGTATCAGAGGCCTACAATCCCCAGGGAGTAGAGTGGAGTTTTACAATCCCGAGTGCTCAGATTGGAGTAGGAAAGAGGTCATCAATCCCATGGGAGTAGAACGGAGGTCTACAAGCATGAGTGCTGAGATGGGAGTAGGATAGAGACCTATAATCTCGAGGGAGTAGACCAAAATTCTACAATCCTGAGTGTTGAGATGGGAGTAGGACAGAAGCTTGAAATCCCGGAGAAGTAGAACGAAGGTCAACAATCTTGATTTTTTAGATGGGAGTAGGACAGAGGCCTACAATCCTGAGGGAGTAGAACGGAGGTCTACAATTTTGAGTGCTGAGATTAGAGTGGGACAAAGTCCTAATATCCTGAGATAGTAGAACCAAGGTCTATAATCCTAAGTGCTGAGATGGGAGTAGGACAGAGGCCTAAAATCCAGATGGAGTAGAATGGAGGTCTACAATCCTGAGTGCGGAGATCGAAGTAGGATAGAGACCTACATTCCTGAGTGCGAGATGGGTGTATGACAGAGGCCTACAATTCTAGGGTATTAGAATGGAGGTCGACTATCCTGAGTGCTTAGATGGGAGTAGGACAGAGGCCTACAATTCTAAGGGAGTAGAACAGAGTACTACAATCTTAAGTGCTGAGATGGGAGTAGGTCAGAATCCTAAAATCTCAAGGGTGTAGAACGAAGTTCTACAATCCCCAATGCTGAGATGAGAGTAATACAAAGGCCTACAATCTCGAGAGAGTAGAATGATGGTCTACAAACCCAAGTGTTGAGATGGGAGTAGGATGGTGGCCTACAATCCCAAGGGAGTAAAATGGAGGTCTACAATTTCGAGTGCTAACTTGGGAGTAAGATGAAGCCTACAATGATGAGGGAACAGAACAAAGGTTTAAAATCTTGAGTATTGAGATGGGAATAGGATTGAGGCCTACAATCCCGAGAGAGTAGAATGTAGTTCTACAATTTTGAGTGTTGAGATGGGAGTAGGACGGAGGCCTACATTCCTGAGTGAGTAGAACAAAGGTCTATAATTCCAAGTGCTAAGATGGGAGTAGGACGGAGATCTACAATCTCGATTACCGAGATGGGAGTATGACAGAGGCCTATAATTTGGAAGGAGTAGAACGGAGGTCTACAACCTTGAGTGCTGAGGTGGGATTATGACGGTGGTATACAATTCTGAGGAAGCAGAACAGAGGTCTACAATCTCGATTGTTGAGAGGGGAGTAGGTCGAAGGCTTACAATCCCCATGGAGTAGAAAGAATGTCTACAACTCCAAGTGTTGTAATGAAAGTAGGACGGGGGCCTACAATCCGGAGAGAGTAAAATGGAGGTCTATAATCTCGAGTGTTGAGATGGGACTAGAACAGAGGCCTACAATCCCAAGGGAGTAGAACGGATGTCTACAATCTCGATTGCTGAGATGTGAGTAGGATGGAGGCCTACAATCCCTAAGGAGTAGAACAGATGTCTAAAATCCCAAGTGTTGAGATGGGAGTAGGATGAATGCCTACATTCTTGAGTGAGTAGAATTGATGTCTTAAATCCCAAGTGTTGAGATGGGAGTAGGACGAAGGCCTACAATCCAAATGAAGTAGAACGAAGGTCAACAATTACGAGTGCTGAGATGGAAGTAGGACGAAGGCCTACAATCCCAAGTGAGTAGAATGGAGGTCTATAATCCCTAGTGTTGAGATGGGAGGCAGACGGAGGCTTACAATCACGATGGAGTAGAATGGAGGTCTAAAATTTTGAGTGCTGAGGAGGGAGTAGGATGAAGGCCTAAAATCCTGAGGGAGTAGAGCAGAGGTCTCTAATCCCAAGAGCTGAGATGGAATAGGATAGAGGCATATAATTCCATGGGAGTAGAACGGAGGTTTCCAATCCCGAGTGTTGAGATGGGAGTAGGACGGTGGCCTATTATCACGAGAGAGTAGAATAGAGGTCGACAATCCCGAGTGTTGAGAGGAGAGTAGGACGGACGCCTTATATCCCGAGGGAGTAGAAAAAAGTTCAGCAATCCCTAGTGATGAGATGGGAGTAGGATGAAGGCTTAAAATCCCGAGGGAGTAGAACGGATGTCTACAATCCTAAGTGCTGAGATTGGAGTAGGACAGAGGCCTAAAATCCCGAGGGAGTAGAATGAAGATCTATAATCCTGAGTGCGGAGATTGGAGTAGAACTAAGGCCTACAATTCCGAGGGAGTAGAAGGGATGTCTATAATCCCGAGTGCTGAGATGGGAGTAAGACGTAGACCTACAATCCTGAGGGAGTAGAACGGAGGTGTACAATCCAGAGAGCTGAGATGGTAGTAGGACTGATGCCTACAATCCCGAGGGAGTAGAACAAAGTTCTATAATCACGGGTGCTGAGATGGAAGTAGGACGGAGGTCTACAATCTCGAGGGAGTAGAATGGAGGTCAAAAATCACGAGTGCTGAGAAAAAAGTAGGACGGAGGGCTACAATCCTGAGTGGTAGAATGGAGGTCTAAAACTCCGATTATTGGGATGGGAGTAGAAAAGAGGCCTACAATTTTGAGGGAGTAGAACAGATTTCTACAATCCTGAGTGTTGAGATGAGTGTGGGACAGAGGCCTAAGATCTTCAGGGAGTAGAATGGAGGTTTGAAATCCTAAGTGTTGAGATGGAGTGGGACAGAGGCCTACAATCCCAAGTTGGTAGAACGGAGGTTTCCAAATCCAAGTGCTGAGATGGGAGTAGGATGGAGGCCTACAGTCCTGAGAGAGTAGAATAAAGGTCTACAATCCCGAGTGTTGATATGGGAGAAGGATGGAGGCCTTCAATCTCGAGGTATTAGAATAAAGGTCTACAATCTCGAGTGCTGAGATGGGAGTAGGACAAAGGCCTAAAATCTAGAGTGAGTAGAACAGAGGTCTACATACCAAGTGCTAAGATTGGAATAGGATGGAGGCCTACAATCCTGAGGGAGTAGAATAGAGATCTACAATCCCAAGTTCAGAGATGGGAATAGGACAAAGGCCTACAACCCCGATAGAGTAGAATGGATGTCTACAATCCTGAGTGTGGAGATGGGAGTAGGACGCAGGCCTACAATCCCAAGAGAGTAGAATGAAGTTCTATAATCCGGATTGCAGAGATGGGAGTAGGATGGAGGCCTACAATCCCGAGGGAGTAGAACGGAGGTCTGCAATCCAGAGTGTTGAGATGGGCGTAAGAAATAGGCATTTAATCCTAAGGGAGTAAAATAGAGGTCTATAATCCTGAGTGCTGAGATGGAATAGGATGGAGGCCTACAATCCCAAGGGTGTAGAACAAAGGTTTACAATACCGAGTGTTGAGATGGGAGTAGGACGGAGGCCTACTACCCCGAGAGAGTAGAATAGAGGTATACAATCCCGAGTGTTGAGATGGGAGTAGGATGGAGGCCTTATATCCCGGGGGAGTAAAATAAAGGTCTACAATCTCGGGTGCTAAAATGGGAGTAGGATGAAGGCTTAAAATCCCGAGGCAGTAGAACGGAGGTTTACATCCCAAGTGCTGTCCTGAGGGAGTTGAACGTACATCTATAATCCCAAGTTCAGTGATGGGAATAGGACAAAGGCGTACAACCCCAATGGAGTAGAATGGAGGTCTACAATCTTGAGTGCAGAGATGGGAGTAAGAGGGAGGACTACAATCCCGATAGAGTAGAACAAAATTCTACAATCCCAAGAGCAAAGATGAGAGTAGGACGAAGGCCTACATCCCAAGAGAGTAGAACAAAGGTCTACAATCTCTAGTGCTGAGATGGGAGTAGGACGTAGGCCTACAATCTCAAGAGAGTAGAGCAGAGGTCTACAATCTTGAGTGCTCAGATTGGAGTAGGATAGAGGCCAACAATTATGTGGGAGTAATACAGAGGTCTAAAAGCCCGAGTGTTGAGATGGGAATAGGACGGAGGACTATAATCCGGAGGAAGTAGAAGAAAATTCTACAATCCCGAGTGTTGAGATGGGAGCAGGACATAAGCCTGAAATCCCGAAGGAGTAGAACGGAGGTCAACAATCTCAAGTGTTTAGATGGGAGTAGGACAGATGCCTACATTCTCGAGGAACAAAGGTCTAAAATCCCGAGTGTTGAGAATGGAGTGGGATATTCCTACTATCCCGAGTAAGAACAACAGAGTTTTATAATCCCGAGTGCTGAGATGGGAGTAGGACGGAGGCCTGTAATCTCGAGGGAGTAGAATAAAGGTCTACAATCCCAAGTGCTGAAATGGGAGTAGGACGGAGGCCTAAAATTCTGATGGAGTAGAACGAAGGTCTAAAATCCTTAGTGCTGAGATGGGAGTAGGATAGAGGCCTAAAATCCTGATGGGGTAGAACAGAGGTCTGCAATCTTGAGTGCGGAGATGGGAGTAGGACAGAGACCTAAATTTCTAAGTGCCAAGATGGGAGTATGACGGAGGTCTACAATCCCAAGGGAGTAGAAGGGAGGTCTATAATCCTGAGTGCTGAGATGGAAGTAGGACGGAGGCCTAAAATCCTGAGGGAGAAGAATAGAGGTATACAATTCTGAGTGTTGAGATGGGAGTAGGACGGAGGCCTACAATCCCGAGTGAGTAGAACATAGGTCTACAATTCCAAGTGCTAAGATGGGAGTGGTAGGAGGTCTAGAATCCCGAGTTATGAGATGAGAGTATGATGGAGGCCTACAATTTGAAGGGACTAGAATGGAGGTCTACAATCCTGAGTGTTGAGATAGAGTAGGATGGTAGTCTAAAATTCTAAGTGAGTAGAATAGAGGTCTATAATTTTGAGTGCTAAGAGGGGAGTAGGTCAAAGGCCTACAATCCCGAGGGAGCAGAACGAAGGTATACAATTCCAAGTGTTGTAATGGGAGTAAGACGGAGGCCTACAATCCCTAGGGAGTAGAATGGAGGTCTACAATCCCGAGTGCTGAGATAGGAGTAGGACAGAGGGCTACAATCCTGAGTGTCGAGATGGGAGTATGACAGAGGCCTGCAATCCCAAGGGAGTAAAATGGAGGTATTTTATCCTGAGTGTTGAGATGGGAGTAGGACAAAGGCCTACAGTCCAGAGAGAGAAGAATAGAGGTTTACTATCCCGAGTGCTGAGATGGGAGTAGGATGAAGGCCTACAATCCTGAGAGAATAGAACGGAGGTCTACAACCCTTAGTGTTGAGATGGGAGTAGGACAAAGCCATACAATCTCGAGGGAGTAGAACAAAGGTGCAAAATCCTTAGTACTGAGATGGGAGTAGGACGAATGCCTACGATCTCGAGCGAGTGGAACGGAGCTCTACAATCTCAAGTGCAGAGATGGGAGTAGGACGGAGGCCTACAATCCTGAGGGAGTAGAATGAAGATCAACAATTATGAGTGTTGAGATGGGAGTAAGACAGAGGCCTACAATCCCGAGTAAGTAAAACGGAGGTCTATAATCCTGAGTGCTGAGATGGGAGTAGGACGGAGGCTTACAATCCCAAGGGAGTAGAACGGAGGTTTACAATTCTGAGTGTTGAGATAGGAGTATGAAGGAGGCCAATAATCCCGAGGGAGTAGAGTGTAGGTCTTTAGTTCTGAGTGCTGAGATGAAATAGGATGGAGGCATAAAGTCCCAATGGTAGAACAGAGGTTTCCAATCCCGAGTGTTGAGATGGGAGTAGGACGAAGGACTACTATCCTGGGAGAGTAGAATTGAGGTCTACAATCTCGAGTGTTGAGATGGGAGTAGGACAGAGGCATTTAATCCCGAGGAAGTAGAATAAGGGTCTACAATCTCGAGTGATGAGATGGGAGTAGGATGAAGGCCTAAAATTCTAAGGGAATAGACCGAAAGTCTACAATCCAAAGTGCTAATATTGGAGTGCGAAGGAGGTCTACAATCCCGAGGGAGTAGAACGGAGATATACAATCCCGAGTGCAGAGATTGGAGTAGAATAGAGGCCTACAATTCCGAGGGAGTATAACAAATGTCTACAATCTTGAGTGTTGAGATGGGAGTAGGACGTAGGCCTACAATTCCAAGGGAGTAGAACGAAGGTCTACAATCCAAAGAGCTGAGAAGGAGTAAGATGGATGCCTACAATCCCGAGGGAGCAGAACGGAGTTCTGCAATCCCGAGTGCTGACATGGAAGTAGGACAAAAGCCTACAATTCTGAGGGAGTAGAACAAAGGTCAACAATCACGAGTGCTGAGATGGGAGTAGGACGGAGGGGTCCAATCCCTAGTGAGTAGAATGGTGGTCTACAATTCCAAGTGCTAAGATGGGAGTAGGAAGGAGGCCTACAATTTCAAGGGAGTAGAATAGAGTCTAAAATCCTGAGTTCTGAGATGGGTGTAGGACAGAGGCCTAAAATATCGAGGGAGTAGAACAGAGGTCTACAATCTTGAGGGAGTAGAATGAAGGTTTCCAATACCGAGTGTTGAGATGGGAGTATGACGTAGACCTACAATCCCGAGCGACTAGAACAGAGGTCTACAATCCTGAGTGTTGAGATTGTAGTAGGACGGAGGCCTACAATCCCACGGGAGTAGAAAAAAGGTCTACAATCTTGAGTGCTGAGATGGGAGTAGGAGAAAGGCCTAAAATCCCGAATGAGTAGAATGGAGGTCTACATCCCAAAAGCTAAGATTGGAATGGGATGGAGGCCTACAATTCCGAGGGAGTAGAACGGAGATCTACAATTCCAAGTTTGAAGATGAAAATATGATAGAGGCCTACAAACCCGATGGAGTAGAACAAAGGTCTACAATCTTGAGTGCGAAGATGGGAGTAGGACGGAGGCCTACAATCCCGAGAGAGTATAATGAAGTTATACAATCTTGATTGCAAAGTTGGGAGAATGACAGAGGCCTACAAGCCCGAGGGAGTAGAGCGAAGGTTTATAATCTGGAGTGTTGAGATGGGAGCAGGACAGGGGCCTTCAATCCCGAGAGAGTAAAATGGAGATCAACAATCTTGAGTGCTGAGATGGGAGTAGGACGGAGGCCTAAAATCCCAAGGAAGTACAATAGAGGTCTGCATTCCTGAGTGCTGAGATGGAACAGGATAGAGGCCTACAATCCCGTGAGAGTAGAATAGAGGTCTACAATCCCAAATGCTGAGATGGGAGTAGGACGGAGGCCTACTATCCTGAGAGAGTAGAACAGAGGTCTATAATCCCAAGTGTTGAGATGGGAGTAGGATGAAGGCCTACAATCCTTAGGGAGTAGAAATAAGATTTACAAACCTGAGAGAGTAGAATTGAGGTCTTCAATGTCGATTGCTAAGATAAGAGTAGGACAGAGGCTTACATTCCCGAGGGAGTAGAATGGAGGTCTACTGTCATGAGTGCTGAGATGGGAGTAGGACGGAGGCCTAAAATCTTAAGGAAGTAGAACGGAGGTCTAAAATCCTGAGTGCTAAGATGGGAATAAGATGGAGGACTACAATTCCGAGGGAGTGGAATGGAGATCTACAATTCCAAGGGAGTAGAATGGATATCTACAATCCTAAGTGCTGATTTTGGAGTAGGACAAAGGCCTACAATCCTGTGCGAGTAGAATAGAGCTCTACAATCCCTAGTGTTGAGATTGGAATAGAACTGAGGCCTACAATCCTGAGGGAGTAGAATGGAGGTCTACAATCCTGCGTGATGAGATGGGAGTAGGACGGAGGCCTATAATCCCGAGGGAGTAGAATGGATGTCTACAATCCCGAGTACAGAGATGGAAGTAGGACAGAGGCTTACAATCCCAAGTGCCAAGATGGGAGTGTGAAGGAGGCCTGTAATCCCAAGGGAGTAAAACAGAGGTCTACTATTCTGAGTGCCGTGATGGAAGCAGCACAGAGGCCTACAATCCCGAGAGAGAAGAACGGAGGTTTACTATCCCGAGTGCTGAGATGGGAGTAGGACGGAGGCCTACAATCCTGAGAGAGTAGAATGGAGGTCTACAACCCCAAGTGTTGAGATGGAAGTAGGATGGAGCACTATAATCTCGAGGGAGTAGAATAAGAGTCTATAATCCCTAGTATTGAGATGGTAGTAGGATGGGGGCCTGAAATCCAGAGAGAGTAGAATGGAGGTCTACAATTCTAAATGTTGAGATGGGAGTAGGACTGAGGCCTACAATCCCAAGGGAGTATAATGGAGATTTACAATCCTGAGTGCGGAAATGGGAGTAGGATGGAGGCCTACAATCCCGAGGGAGTAGAACAGAGGTCTTCAATCCTGAGTGTTGAGATGGGAGTAGGATGAAGGCCTACAATCTTGAGAGAGTGACATGAAGGGCTACAATCCTGGGTGCAAAAATGGGAGTAGCATCAAGGCATACAATCCCAAGAGAGTAGAACAGAAGTCTACAATCTCAAGTGTTGAGATGAGAGTAGAGCGGAGGCCTACAATTCTGAGGGAGTTGAACAGTGGTCTACAATCCTGAGTGCTGAGATGAGAGTATGACGGAAGCCTACAATCTCAAGGGGTTAGAATGGAAGTCTACAATCTTGAGTGCTGAGATGGGAGTAGGACAGAGGTCTACAATCTCTAGGGAGTAGTACGAAGGTCTATAATCCCGAGTATTGAGATGGAGTAACACAGAGTTCTATAATCCCAAGGAAGTAGAATTGAGGTCTACAAACATAAGGGAGTATAATGAAAGTCTACAATTTCGAGTGCCGAGATGGGAGTAGGATGGAGGCCTATAATCTTGAGGAAGTAGAATGGAGGTCTAAAATTTTGAGTGCTGAGATTGGAGTAGGATGGAGGCCTGCAATCCCGAGGGAGTAGAACGGATGTCTACAAACCAGAGTGCTGAGTTGGGAGTAAGATGAACGCCTATAATCCCGTGGAAGTAGAAGGGAGGTCTACAATCCCGAATGCTGAGATTGGAGTAGGATGGAGGCCTACAATCTCGAGGGAGTAGAATAGAGGTCTATAATTCTGAGTGCTTAGATGGGAGTAGGACGGAGGCCTACAATCCTGAAGGAGTAGAATGGAGGGTTACAATCCTGAGTGCTGAGATGGGAGTATGACAGAGGCCTACAATTCCAAGTGTCAAGATGGGAGAATGATGGAGGCCTACAATCTTGAGGGAGTAAAATATAGGTTTACAATCCCAATTGCTGAGATGGGAGTAGGGCAGAGGCTTATAATCCTGAGGGAGTAGAACAGAGGTCTACAATCCCTTAAAGAATTTAGATTCTATGAAAATTCTTTTTAAAACTAATACTAGATTTTATAATAAGGATAGAAAATAAGTTTTTAAATTTAAAAAAGAGATAGTGAAATTCAAAATCTTTAAAGGCCTATCCAGATATAACAATCATCACCTGAAAAAAAAAGTAAGGATTAAAAAGATCTCGAAGAATAAAGAAAAAGAAAAGTAAAGTAAAGTATGAAAAAGGAAGGAGAAGCTTGGGGAATAGGACCTAATTAAAAATTGGTTTCACTTGAATTTTTCTAAGGAAAAAAAACTTAAGATTAATTCTTTGCCTAATTTCATAATATATTAGTAAAAAGTATTTTCAATGTAGAATTCATAAATTTTGAAGTTAATATTTTTCTAAAAATCCAAAGTTTGGGGAATTTCAATTATGTCTGAATTAAATAGAAAACCAGTATTCTTAAATTTAATACTAAATGTTCTGATACCTTAAATATTTTCTACTTTCCTAGAAATTCTTCTAAGTTAGATTATAACGTTTCCAAAACAAATTTAGTTATCAAAAAAGAAAACCAATTACCATAGGTTAATAGTTCCTATTTTTAAAGTCATAGTGTTACTCTGGGACAAGTAACGTTTAAGTTTGGGGGTATTGATCCACCTAAAAATTACCTGTTTTTTGTGTACATTTTATGTATATTTTTAATGATAATACAATTTAAAGGATGGTATTTGGCATGTTTTTTGTCTTCAAGTATAAGAAATGTACTTTTAGCAAAAATGGAGCAAAAACAGTGTCATTTAAAGTCAAATCAAGCTATGAAGAAAATTCTGACCTGACACATTTTAATGTCTTTCTATGTTTAATCTACTTTATATTTTTCACATATTTTTGAATGAAATTACACTTTAAAGAAAGGTTATTTTCATGTCTATTTTGTAGGTATATCAATTTAGAGCACAACAGAGCTAAAATGGGGCGAAATAGAGTTAAAGCAGAGCAAAACAAAGTAAAACGGTGGAGGCGCCTGTAGGGCGGCACCTAGGTGCCAAAACTGGTGTCTAGGCGCTAGTGATGACGAGAAAATGGTGCCTAGGCACCGAAAACTGGCACATAAGTGCCAAATTCGGTTGGAGACTGTTTTGGACTACTTTTTGAGGTTCTAGGAAGTTCTGAAAAGTTCTAGATGGCTATGCATGCCCTTGGAGTGATTAGATGAAACACTTGGAGTAGCTTTTAAATGAAGAGATGTGTCTCTTGGAGTGAAAGGGTGTGTCTTTTAGATGAAGAGATATGTCTCTTAGAGAAAGGAGGGGTTTTTGCTTCTCTTTAAATAGAGAGGCTTGGTGCCTCTCATGACAAGGTAATTAGAGGAGTCTAGAGAAGAAATTAGGAAGAGTTTTAGGAGGAGTTTGGTGTGAGTTTATGGAGATGTAGATTTCTCCATTTTCTAGAAATATTGGTGAAGGATTTTGAGAGATATGAGTAAGGAAGTATGAGCGGAACATGGATCGACAACAGACTTTATTGGAGAGATTTTTCATTTTTCTTTCAGAGGAAAAAAGCTAAGTATTTTGTTATTTATTATCATGTAATTGTTGTAAACACTTTCTAGTGAATTTTCTTTAATTTAAAAGAAGTTTTTGTGGTGTTTTATCCATGCTTTGTAAGTAGTTTTATGTACTCTTTCCTTTTAATACTAAGTAGTGGCATGTGTAGAAAAAATTATTTAATGATAGAATTATTTTTATTTTCATGTGATGAGTAATATCTCCTTCACTTCATTGACATAACTTAAGTGGTAATAGGTTTTGTTAAAATCTGTTGGAAGTGACTATTGTAAAATAGTATGGGCGGCAATGCAACTTTTAAGGAAATATAAATCATAATCTGTTTCTATTAGAAGTTTCTAGGTGACAGATAGTTGCATAAAACTAATAAAATACTAAGCATGCCTATATGCTCGAAAGAGAGTAGGTAGACATATGTTCCTTTTTGGCACTTAGTTTATTTCATAATTTTATCAATTCTTTTATTACTTATTCCATTATTTTTATTTTACCTTTTTTTTGCAATGAATTGGATATATGTTCAGGAATTTAGATTTGCTTTCTTATTTTATAAATGTGATGATATTTTTTCGGCCATTCATTTACTTTACAAATTGGCCACTTATATTGTTAAAACCTGTTGAGGAACTTGTTGAGGAACTTATAAGGAACTTATAGACCCGGAAGGGCTAAGATTTCTTGACTTATAAGTATCACATTCTACCTAAGAAAGAGCAGTCGTGATCGTCTGTAGGGGGTTACAAATAAAAAGGGAGATATGATTTGATGGGTGATGTTTCTAGGGTGACATGCTAGATTCTCTTATTAATTTGGTCTAGAGATTGGAACTAAGGGTGACTGGTAGATCCTATAGAGAGGGCACGGTGAGTAATCTACAAGTGAGAGCCTAAAACCTACCCAACACTACTATATATGTCGACACCAACTTTAGATTAGCCAATGTTCTTTACACAATTAGAGAAGTAGAGAATAGGTATTCTCCTACTTGTCACTTTAACATTATATTTTAAGCATTTCATTCCTATACATTATCTAGGTCAACACACGAGAAGGGTTTTCTTTAACATCTCAAAATTCTTCGGACCAATTAATCAAGATAAGTTATCTTTAAAATTAATATTTATATTTAGGAATAGTTGTTATCCTTACATTTAATATTTACATTTAAGAGTAGTTGCTAGATAAAAAATATTCTTAATTGACCTTCCAACCTAAGACTTGATAGTAGTAGACTAGGATTTTTTCCTAAGGGCATTTCTACCTCGCTTCTCTGTGGGATTGATACATTGGGTTGTAAAAGAAAACCCTACATTACTTGAAAATATATGTATACTTGTAGTACCCCTAGTGTGTAAACTATTTTCTAAATTTTATAAGATTTTGATTTTGCACACTAGCCGCTAAATATAAATTTGGGTCAAGTTTTTGGCCATCTTTGGCCATCTTTTGGAAGTCTTTTGGAAGCTAAATTACTGTGTAATTACAGGTTGGGTCAATCACTCCCCGATTGAGTGACCACAATGCACTTGTACAACTTTTTATTTGCATGTGCATTTTTGGTTGTCTCAATGAAGATGTCTTGTTAGCTGAGTGACCCATTGTTGGTCATGATGTGATAGTGAGTATTGCCTAGGAGGATGCCTTGATGGGTCAATACTTGCAACCACATTGTGAATAGCATGTGCCTGGTGTGCTAAGGTTCCAAAAGGATTAAGCATTATACTTTCAAGACCTATTTTGAAACTAGTTACATCCCCTAGCTTTAACCACACATAAGGTCAACCTTTTTAAGCTGCTCGCAAAACCTGTATCTAGTAACACCTCTTAGAATCCTTAGATCTTTATGATGGGGTCGAGGACAGTGACCCCGTCAAAACATACACCCACCATTTTACTTTCACCTTGCACTCATTTAGATGCTTTAACTAGGACACTACACTAGATGTTGTGTTAGGATAGGACTATGGTGCTAGGTGGTATTTTTAATGTCCTGACTATAGTTCTATACTGGTTTAGTTTCCCTAGCCATGCATCACTTTCTTATGCTTTTGTGTTTACTGGGGTGTCAGACATGCACACTAGTATGTTAGGGTAGTTTTCTTGTAGAGTGTCATGTCCAACAAGGAGAAGCTGTAATAATTTATACTAACTCATTTTCTACAGGTGTTGTTAACCCTCCTCCCACCAGGCATGTTTCATTACATTGCATGCCTATAGCCTGCACTAACCCCTTTCTTCTGTAGGTTGAGCCTTTTTTTATTTTCTATATATACCTTTTAGAGTTCTTAGGCTTCAGTCCTATATTATAAATAAGGTACATGCAAGGGTTTTGAGGTGCCAGACGAATGAAATCATATGAAGGAGACAAGGGGCTGCTTGCTCATGTCTTGTCCCTTACTTCTAAACCTCTTTTGTGTATAGAATTAGGACAAGACATGTATATGCGTTGACTGGCTGTCTTTCTGTTTCTGAGATATGTTGCTGACCCAATGACACCTGCCCCTATATTTTTCTTACCTGACATACTTTTTATAGATTGTGTTGTGCTCACCCAGTTACTCCTTTTTCTACTTTTGGATTGTCTGGAATCATGTACTATCATTTAGGCTCTCTAAGAACGTAAACATATATAATTTTCTACAAAATCCTAATAAGCGATTGAGTTTGGTCAAAATTTAGGATTAAAATATTTAGGATTTTTCAAAATTTATTTTTACTTTCCTACATGACCTTCAAGCCAGATTTTAAATAGGTTGCATTGCATGACCATCACTTAAGTCATAATAATAGGGACTCCACACTTAGGACTGATTATACAATCATACTTGCATATCTCGAGGATAAGTCCCCGTGCCTCGCCAACCTGACGGACCCATCATAGATTTCTACTTAGATAGTTTTTTAGTGCATTTAGGGTGTTAGAGGTTTTTTTGATCCAAACGGGGAATAAGTCCTTTGTGGGAGTGTTTTTAACTTTGTAGTTAGACCTCCAGTGGCAACCTCACCACTTTAACGGGCATAAGTCTCATCTCTAATCTTCCTACTTACATAAGTTTAAAGGACTTAGAGTTTCCTTCTTTTTGACCTTAAGGTTATCGAGGTCCTCTTAGATGACAAAATTAACAAATTACTAACAAGGAATCTTAGGTTGTGTTGAGTTGACTACTTTCACGACCAGGTAGACTTAATGTCTTAATAGCTTGGGATGGTAGATCCATAGTATCTTCACCTAACTATCATACACGATTAGGATCACTCTACCCTTCCTTCGTTATCCCCTTTGAGCCTTGTCACTCTTTTTCATGCTTTGTCGATGTCATCTCTTAGACCTCGATTGCAGATAGGTCATCACCCATTTGGAATACGGTGATTCGCCATTTACCCTTATGACTCAGCTAGGGTTTGAATCATAGTTTGGACCTAGGAGTCGACGGGCTATTTCACTGCGTCATGCACCGATGAGTCGATACTCATTTGGGATTTGAGAGATCCATTCTCTACCTTATGGCTTAGCGAGACCTTCGAAATTCATGGGATTTTACTACAAGGTAACATTCCTTTGTGACACCCTGTACTAGTCGTAATCTAATGTAAGAAGTACTTCTCTAATTGAGATGTAATTAACCAAAGGGATACGTTCCTTTGGGTCATAACAAAACAGTATCTTGGTTCTCTAGTTACTTGGGTAGCTTATGTAGGTATTATTTCATGGTCATCTGATTCAAGGTGTCTCAATCTTATCTTATTTAGTATACAACCTTGATCTATAGCACAAGATTTACCTCACGTATGCTCTTCAAGTTCTTTTCAATTTATTTGCCTAAGATCTATCTTAATTCCTTCTATTCTGACCTCTCCTCTACTCTGAAACATTAATACGATTCAGGTAAGAGAGCTTACTAAAAAAGAGAATTCTAAGACGATGACTAGACAAGCTGGCGACTCTGAGTTACAAAAAGAGCAAAAAAGAACAAGCATGGTAAATTCCTCTAAATTAGAGTACTTCATATTAATCAGTTCTACTAGCACAACATGGTAAATCACCAGCTTTGCACCAAGCTAGAGGTGTATAGGCTGACCATCAGAAAACTCAGTCGTCTTCCATGTAGAAACTTTCTTCGCCAAATCATTGTTTTCCTCATGAATGATTGTAATCCACTTTTATGTGCTATATAGCTCTTTTTCGGCTTCTTCTAGCCAAGCCTCTATCACGACCACCCGATCCTAAGCTTCCTTCATTGGAGCCATATCGATCCTTGCCCTCTTCTTAGACTTAAAAGCCTCTCTCTTTGGCACCACGATAAAGAGAAGACAAGTGGCATATGGCCGCAATTCACAGTAGCTAGTATTGGTTGATTGTTTGGCAGAGATCTTGAGGGTTGGACTGCTTTAGACACTTCTCAAAGCATTATGACCAGAGGACATTCGCTATTGTCGAGACATACATGTTAGCTCCCAGAGTACTTGGAAACCCGTCCCTTATTATATTAATTAGTTTCGATTGGGAGTCCTTGCTCACGAAGGCTTTTGGGTGCTCCTCGCTTGAGACCTCATTCTATCACTTTTTGAGAGGTAGGGGAAGCGAGGTATCCAACCAAGTGTTAGAGGCTTGCCCTTCAATTGGAGAGCTTCTTTGGCTCGAGCCTCCCTGCACAAGTTTCTTCAGATGCAACAGCAGGCACAGACTCTGGCTCATACTCAATTTGAACCTGAGGAGAGGCTTGGAATTTAATTGATGAAGCTTGTGGTGTCGCCTATCCGAGGACTCGCTAGCTCTGAATCTAACCTGGTGTCGCCTACCCTAGGATTCGCTAGCTCTGAATCTGACCATTCATCTTAAGGCTCCTCAGCACCAAACCTCAAGTAACTTTCTTTCGCCTTCTTGGTCTTGTGTACGGTAGGTTCTGCTAGGGTCCGAACTGTGAGGTTTTACTTGTCAATTTTTATTCCAAACCTTCCTGGCAATTTCTACCCTCGGCGCTCACCCTTGAATTTTCCCATCTCTGAGTGACTTTTGGAAGTTTGTGGTTAGTTTTATTCCAAATTAATAATATAACTGTGTAATTATATATTTAAGGAAAATTTACACATACCACACAATTCTTGTAAGTTACATATCTAGAGCCTAAAGTTTGATATTTATATTTATAACAGTTGGGTATTAAAAATCTTGAAATGTGTATTTCACTTCTAAAGTATCAATAATAATGTTTTTTTTTATATGATTTTAAAAAAATGATGTACATATGAGAATTATATATATATAAGAATTGATTTTAAATGCCTAAGAAAATTAATTGATTTTAAAATATTAAACAATTAAAATTTTAGATTTAATACTTAGATGCTTTTTATCGTATAAAAATTTGTTTTAATAAGAAGAAAAAGTAAAATCAAGTATCTAATTTAGAAGATTAATCTCTCGACAGCCAAGTCAATTAATTCATTTCCATGTCCGGTGCATCGATCAAACGGAGCTAATCGCTGAATAAAGCCTGGAAGGAAAACACGCGGCGTCCATTTTTTCCAGATTCTCCCCCCAAGGCCCCAACTAGTCCCGCTGATTTTAGATGCAGTCACTGGAAAATTTTTTCCATACGGAGTCGACGGAGTGCTCAGCATTTGGCTTCCACGAAAGCGGTGACGGTGATGGGGCTGGAGAACCTTGGGGAACATATACTGGAGGCGATCTTGTTGAAGCTTGGGCCTCGAGAGACGATCGTGATTGGCTGTGTCAGCTCCGGGCTCCGGGTAGTCGCCTCAGGAGAGAATCTTTGGCGCAATTTCTGTGTCTCTGACTTCGATCTCTCATCGCCTGAGGACCCCCAAGGAAGGCCTTGCCCTTCTTTTAAGGTCCGTATTTTCATTTCTATTTCGGTTTACTCTATATTTTCCAAATTTGGTGCTGAAGCTTGTATTGGTATGAGAGAATTTTCAAGTTAAAACCTTCATTGCTTGCTAGATTGGGTTTCTTACAATTGGGTGAGCCAGAGCCAGCATCTCTCATGATCCCGCGCTAGTTTTTGGTTTATTCTAGCGAAGTTCGACACTGTCCCGTTTTTGAGTGGCTTGAGGAGAAATTGCTTAATACTTCCATAGTTGCAGCCAATCCCTGAAAGGGGGTTCGGATGGAGTTTAATTAATTCTCATAAATTAGTAGCGCAACATGATTGATGGAATTAGGCCAATTCATATTTTTGTGCATAATGTTTAAGCATGACTTTCGGTTTGGCATTTATATATACACACACACACACACACACACACACACACACACATACTTAGTTTTTGAGGTCGAAGAGTGTCGAACCAAACTTCCTTGTTACTGTTGAGGATGAAGGATCCATAGAAATCTCCATTACGATCGTTTGACACTCATGTACGCACGTGCATGCATGAACAATTGTGTCCTTTTCTCCATTGATGTCATCCAAACATCGCCTCCGACACTATCGTTCGAACCATCTGCTATGGAGCTCATGATGAATAATCAATCGTTGTTGTTTGAACATCTCCTCTGATACTCACATATGCTCGATGGCTACTTCGTATCTAATTGGTCGTCCGACTCTTCCAATCGAGGTCGCTACTTCATCATCTCAGAGTTGAGATCATAGTAACGTTATTCACCCGACTCTTCCAATCTAAAACCATCTCAGAAACTGTTCATTCGAACAATCCGAGTAGATCAGATCACAAAAATGTTCTTTCTCTTCGGTTTTCTAAAGAACCGCTTTCTTCTGAGCAACATGTCTTCTCGATTCGGGCCTCACAATTTTATCATGGTCAAATATGGCATGACCTCACAATCTTTTTCATCTAAAGTATCTTTATATTAAGTTTACATATTCAGTACCCAACATGTTTGACAACCCTTCTCATCTAGTCACTAACTATAAACTGCATGATCAAAATTTCTTCAAAGATCTTGATCTTTGTTCCTATGCGTTTGCGATAGAGGAAAAAATGGACATCTCATGCTAAAATTTTGCTCCATAAATGACAGATTCTAAATACCAAGCTTGAATAATTGATGACCACTTGATTATGTTATGATTAATAAATTCTATGATTATGTATATTGGAGAAAATTTTGCTCTATAGGATAGCCAATGAAACATGGGAGGTTACTCGTAAAACTTATTCTAGCAATGAAAATTTTTTAGAGTTATTTGAGTTTGAGACCAGACTACATGGTCTAACACACAATATTTTAACACTCACACGTTGGTTCCAATTGGACTTGTACGAGGTTTATTCCTTGAATTGCCTTAATGACTTTGCCTCGTATAGGAAGATTTTTGAATAAAAGAGTACCATCAAATTGCTTCTTGGCCTTAATAAAGACTTAGATGAAGCCAGGGGAGAACCATAGGAATTAAATCCCTTCCTACCATCTGGGAGGCATTTGATGAAGTTTGAAGGAAGGAAAACAAAAACAAGTTAATGATGACAGATAACCACACGACACCATATGTTGAAAGGTTAGCCTTATACACTCATAGCTCTTCTCTGAATAATAAGCTTAAGAAAGGACGAACGTGATGCGATCATTGAAACCTGATCATGTGAAGGAAATATTTTGAAAATAATACAAAAAAAAAAAAATCCTGCACATTGAAAGCCATCCAGAAAGCCATCCAATGGATTACATAATAGGAAGAACTGTGCACATACTACTACCATAACAAAAAATAATGCAAAATTCAGTCCATTCACCATAGAGCAAATTGAGGTACTACAGAAAATATTGAGTAATGGTCACAGTTTCAGACAAGTAATATAATCCTCTACCGAGCAACCAACCAGTTCGTTTGCACATCGAAGTATCTCATCACATGCTTTTATTGTTCAAAACAATAAATCAAAATCTTGGATGGTTGAATCCATAGCCTCATATCATATGTGGGAGACATCAACGTCTTCAAAAATTACAACCCATGCACCCGTCACTCCCAAGTCTGAACAACTAAGGGCTCATTCTCACCAGTAGAAAGAACTGGATCGATCGAATTGACAAATGATCTTCATCTCTACTTTGTTCTTTGTGCTCTAAAATTAAATTACAATCTACTCTCAGTCACCAAACATGTGATGTATAATGTGTGATTGAATTTTATTTCAACGTTTATGATTTTCCAGGTAGTGAATTCAGGAAATGTGATTGGCAATGCTAAGATGCTTAATGGTCTATATCTACTCAACGAAAATAATCTCATCGATAGATAAGTTCATTTGCAAATTGTATTTTTGAGTCTAGTTCAAATTTTGTTAATCTAGTTTTCAATTCTAAGTCTGTTTTAGTTCAAAGACAAGTCATTTTAAAGCATTGTCTCATTGGTCATCCAAATTTTGCTTCCATTAAAAAAATATTTTCACATCTGTTTATCAATAAAAAAAATCCAATGTTTATCAATTTGAAACGTGCAAACTTTCAAAACATGTCAGACATGTATACTCTAAACTACATTACAAACATTCATATTCTTTTATTGTAATTCACAGTGATATTTAGGAACCCTCCCAAAGTAAAAACTATAAATACAGCATGATGATTTCTACCTATTGTATGTTACTTTCTTTGAGAATCAATCTTACTTTCCCAAATCTGAATTTCAGGGGGAGAACTCAATAGAATATTAAATTTGGGATCTTTCTCCAAGACATTCAAATTGAATCAAACCCTGCCACTCAAACAATTGAACCAAATCTTACCACTCAATCAACTCCGTATGAAGAACCAAACTCTGCCACTGAAATGTCCCAATTGTCTACACCACCTCTACTTGACACCAGTGATCAGGAACTTCATGTCTATACCAGAAGGAGCATGTAGAGTACACCTGTACACAAGGAACTATCAAGAACCTAAACCAAATCCTCTTACATCTGATAATCGTAATGGTATGGATTTTTTATCTCATTTTTGAAGGTGTATTGATCATCCAATCGAATGATATATAGCTTATGAAAATTTGTTATCATCGTGAAGAACTTTTGTGATAAATCTTGATAGTGTGCTGGTTCTTAACTCTATTCAAGAAATTCTAAAGGTTTCAATATGGAAACAATCAGTTGTGAAGAAATCCGGGCTATAAAAAATAATAACACATAAACACATACAGGGTTACCGCATGAAAGAAATCCAGTAGGCTACAAATGGATATTCATGGTTACATACAAAGGAAATAGAAGTGTAGAGAGATTCAAAGCCAGATCGGTAGCCAAGGGTTTGACACAGTCATATGTAATTGAATACCAAGAAATCCTTGCACCTGTTGCGAAGCTCAATACTTTTTGGGTTCTACTCTCTTTTGCAGTAAATCAAGAATGATTTTTATACCAACCAAATGTCAAAAATGCTTTATTGAATGAGGACATTGATGAAGAAAATTTTATGTCTATATATCCTGTCTTGTAAAATAGGTCGAATAATAAGTTGGTCTACAAGCAAAAATCCTTTTATGGTTTGAAGCAATGTTCCTATACTTGGTTTGACAGGTTTGCTAAAGTTGTGATTACAAAAAGATATCATCAGTTGATCATACACTGTTTGTTAAATTCAATCCTAGAGGCAACAATGCAATTCTAATAGTATATTTTGATGATATTATTTTGGCAGGTGATGATTTAGAGAAAATTATTATACTAAAACGTATGTTTGCCATAGAATTTAAGATCAAGGATCTCGGGACTCTTAGATACTTTATGAGAATGAAGGTGGCTCAATCTACTCAGGGAATTGTTATATCCTAAGCTAACAAATCAGACTCGACTTGACTCATTAGCTCATGAGCTGGCTCGTTTAAAAAATAATTAATATAAATTATACTCAAAATATATTAAAATTGAAAACAAGATTTTTAAATTATTAAAAGTATTAAAAAAATAATATTTAATATTTTATATCAAGTAATTTTGTATTAATTTTTTGTTAAATTCTTATTTTATTTGTTATTTTATTATAATAATAGCTTGAATTAATATTATTTTCTCTCTTTCATATTAAAAAAGTTGATTCAAACTCATAGATCTAAGTCAAGCTTAAGCTCAAGCTGAGGATGGCTCAAGCTTGACTCAACTCGTCTATACCCCTACTCCTGGATATATGTTGATTTTAAGAAAATTTGAAAATTGTGATATTGAGATATAGATAGATGCTAGTTGGGAAAGAAAGACAATTGATAGGATATCAACCACTGGATACTGCTTAAATTTCTAGGGCAATCTCACACTTGGAGAATCAAGAAACAAATTTTCTTCTCCCAAAGTAGTGCTTAATCTGAATATTGCGCTCTTGCATTCGCAATATATAAAGGAATATGGCTTCATAAACTATTAAGAAAATTTAAGGTTGAGATAAAAGGACAAAATTAAAATGTTCAGTGATAGCTGGGTGGCTATTAATATTGCTAAAAATCTCGTGCATCATGGCATAACAAAACATATCGTGATTCATCGACACTTCATCTTTGAAAATGTTAACAATGAAAATTTTCCGCTCGACTATGTTTCTATACGAGTTTAGATTGCTGATATTCTTACCAGAGCACTACTAAGGGTCATTTATGATGAATTGAAAAGTCCAAACTTAATTTGCATAATATATACAACCCGGCTTGAGGGGGAGTATAGGAAAGTACAAATCTGCATTTTGAAGGAATTTATTTCTTACTTTCAAAATATATTCTACTAATGTCGTTTCTTTTTATTTTTATTTCCTATTTTTATTTTTTCATCTTTAGAGGGATTCTTTTTTATTTTCTGTTGTTATTATGTATATGGAGTGAATTGTAATGCTTTAGAAGACACAAGAAATAAAATTCTTTCTCAGAATTTTCACGTAATCTTCAGTAGGTGTCACTCACGCTATCCCTTTAATATAATCATTCCTTAATTAGCCCCTCCTTATCTTATTGCTCATCTTATTTTAATATTCTCACTTTTACTACACTTAACTTCGCTATCAACTACTTTTTTCGCTGCCTGCAACTTGTGTCCATATAACATCACGAGTCTATACAATTCTTTTGTTAATGTTTTTAATATACTTTTTATTTTAGCCACCCTGCCTTAACTCTTGAAGTTATATTTTCAATTTTATCTCCATTATTTCATAGATTATAGCTGCTGAAAGGGTGTTAGTTGGCAGTTTAATTTAATCTAGCATACATTAGTAATCCTTCATGCTCGATTGAATTAAGCCAATTCATATTCGTGATTACGTATTACTTCTTATTTGGTATGGATGCAGCTAAATAAATGTTATCCACACAATAGAGTTAATCCTAATGAAGTGGAATATCAAATTTGAATTAACTGTATTTTAGTCCTTTAAATTAACAAAATATGGTTAAATTATCTATCCATCAAGCAAAATAAATGAACAATTTGGTAGGATTAGTCACTTAATTCATTCCCAATTTAGAATTTATCTAGAATCAAGCAAACTCTAGAGTCTCAATCCCTACAAATGCTGGCCGTAGCAAGCCAGGGTTTGAAGTTATTCTTCCGATTGATTGCAACATACAATTGCTTCATGTATTCTTTTGAATATATTTACTAGATATTTATTTGAGAATACCACATTTCACTTTTTGCTGGGAAGAGAAAAGCATGTTTTTTGAGTTTCCCGATGAACTTAGAGACAAGTACAAATTGCATTTTTCCAATTTATTTGGCATTCAACATAATTTAAAAAAATAAATAAACTATTGTACGTTTGGCTAATTTTTTGCACATTATTACATAATGCTAATGTTGCACAATATAAAAAAGTTTACCAACTGAGCTTATAAAAAAACTTGTAAGCCATGATTACTATAAAATCTTCCCATACTATTACCAAGTGCCTTTCAGATGATTAAATGTTATCTTTTCGTATTATATAATTCATGGCTATCATTGTGTTGCTTACCTAAACCAAGTAAAAAAATCTCTATATCACTAATTTTTTTTTTCTAACTCCAAGTAATTTTGAACTTTTATTGTGTGATTATAGAGTTTGTAAAATTCATCATTTTTAGCATATTATCCCAATTATTTGTGGTGGGTTTATGAATCCTTATTTTTTGTTCATTCCTTTTGAGTGCTACTTGAAGTATTGAACATAATTTTCATTTTACCGGTAAGTCTCCCTTTTGTTTTTTTTTTAATTTTGCATTTTATGAATGTATTTTATATCATTCGTTGTATATACCCAAATCATCGAAGTCTATTTGCTTTACTTTATCTTCAATTATGTCATTTTACGCATTTCTAATGTAATTATTAAATCATTCTTCTTGGCATTGCTTTGTATCTATGATAATATTTTTATTTATTGCCATACTCAATTATACTATGAATGACTTTATCACTACCCTCAAGTTCAGACAATGTATGGGCTTAATTTATTTTTAACTCTTCATTAAAAGTATTATTGGTATGATACTACTAAATTATTTTTCATTTTTTAATCATGTAACCTTTAGCCGAGAAGGTATATCATCATTTATGTCTCATTCTTTTATATAATAAATTTAAGGAAATAAACCTAACATAGCTAAGGGTCTGTTTGGGGCAGCTGCAGCTTATCCAGCTTCTGCTGATAAGCAGCTTATCCTGATAATCTGCTGATGAGCAGCTGATCCGGATAAGCTGTCTGGTTGTTTGGTTGACGCTTATGAAAAACAACTGATTCTGAAAAATTGATCATTTTACCCCTGTTCTGAGTAAGCAATTTAGCTGTTTGGTTAGTGTGTTTTGTAAACAACTTATTTGGAAAAAATTTTTTAATTAAACGAATAATTTATGCAGCAGAATTTGTTCTTTTCTCAACAAAATTAAAGATCGTTGTTCAGACAAGAAAATACCAAAAAGTTGATTTATATTTATATAACTAAAACATATCCGATTACATCAAACGAATATGTTACACATACAAAAGTCAAATGCACCTGCACATACTACTACTACAAAGTATAACAAAATTAATATCATTAAGACGCATGTTGTAATAATCAAGGTTTGCACAACAATTAACTTCAGCTGCATCAAGGACTTATCTAGGTGCTCTTTACATTTCCTTTTCAATTTTTTTTCTCTAGAACTCTGTAAATGACTTCTCTCAAAATCATATCGCAATCTTTTTCTAAATCAATAAAAATCATTTGTAGATCCTTCTTATTCTATCTATACTTCTCCATCAAACCTCTCAATAAATGTATAGCTTCCATAGTAGACCTGCCCGACATAAATCCAAACTGATTATGAGAAATTTTTGTATCACGTTTTAACCTATGTTCGATTACTCTCTCCCATAATTTTAAGGCATGACACATCAACTTAATTCCTCTATAACTAGCACACTCTTGTGCATCCCATGTATTCTTAAATATGGGAACTAAAATATTATTCATCCACTCCTCGGGCATCTTTTAGTTTTTAAAATGAACGATTGTATTTTCAGAAACCTCATTGAAAAGTTTATCCAAAATGCTAACCCACCTATGTTGAATAACTACTTCTAAGAAAAGTATTTTTTTTATTTTCATCTTTAATACACTTTACATACATACCACAAATTCATATTTAAAGCCTAAACTTTCATATTTACATAAACAATACTCAAATGTTTAATATTGTATAAAGAATACCACTATTATTAGCTTTTAGAAATCAAATATGCCTTTTTACATATAGGTTTATGACATCAAAGTGTTATAAATGTAACAACCAAGTTTATGTTTGATATGTACATAAATAAGAATTGGGTGGTATGTATGTAAATTTCACAAATAAAGAGGCATTTACATACACATCACATAATTCTTAAGAATTTATGTATTTAACACCTAACAGAATTTGACTTTTTTATGTTTCTAACTCTCAAATATTTCATATCCCATCAAAAATGCCACTATAACTAATTTTTAAAAATGAAATGCACATTTTCTTGCATACTTAAATTGGTATAAATATAAATATCAAAGTGTAGATACATAGGAATTGTGAAGCACGCATTTAAATCTTACAATGAGTAAAAAAAAACTTCACAGTAAAGATCACCGCAATAGCCCGTGATTCAAATCCAAGAACACTACTCCTCTTTCTTTCATTCTGATCGGAGCTATAATGTTGAATCCAATCTCCATTTCATAGGTCAAATCAAATAATACCACGACTTGGGGAAAAAAAACTAATTCCGAATGTTATCCAAACCAGAGCAGAGATACAAAGAGGATGGAGATTGTGAGTTATTTCACCGTTATAGATGCAGGTGACGTAGATCAAAGCCTCGCGAGGCCCTTTCATGGCTTCGAGCGGTGATGCATAGCCTGGTCCCTTCACTTCCTGAGCGCAACAAGCCTTTCCCTCTCCTCCTGCGGCCAAAGCCATGTCCACTCCCACTGCTCCGGCGAACTCGCGACCCAGAACGCAGAAGCGAACTTGGCGACCGCAGCCTCCATGAACGCCGAAGCGAACTCCGCAAACGGCGACGATTCTGCTCTTTGAGAGTGAAATGCGAAGGAGAAATGGCGACGAGGGCCACGGGAGTAAATAATCCAATCAAAAACGCGGCTCGTGGGGGGCCTCCCACGGGCCGCTTCTTTT